>NC_057807.1:538123812-538165710 GCF_018294505.1 Triticum aestivum | reverse complement strand
GAGGGCCAGGTCGGGGGCGAGCGCCGGGGTCGGGGGCGAGCGCCGGCGCCGGGGTCGGGGGCGAGCGACGGGGGAAGAGAGAGTGGGGATTTGGGGGGGAAAGGCGGGATGAAGCAGGGATAGTGAGAATTTTGGGTTAAGTGGACGTAGCAGTAGCGGGTTTGGACAAAACGCGCTGCTACTACCTTTAGTAGCTGTAGCGGTTTATACGAAATGCGCTACTACTACCTTCAGTAGCTGTAGCGGTTTATACGAAATGCGCTACTACTACTGCCATTTTTCCTTTTTCTTTGCCTTTATTTTCTCCCACTTTTATTTCCCGAGAGCAGTGAACGAAGGGAGGGCGATATATATTGCATCATTTGACGGTTAAATGTGTATGCAAAATAGGAACATATATATTACATCATTGGACCCATGCATAATAATAATGGCTAAGTGTGTATGCAAAATAGGAACATATATATGTATATATATATATATATATTACATCATTTGACCGATAACATACGGTTCCTCAGCGCTGACGTTTTCGTTTTTGAGTCAGCTTCTTTCCCTTCTTGTTCGTCGAAGAATAATTGAGCCCCTCTTTGTGACTTTGCCTTTTCCATGGAGTACGATTTTTCTTAGGTAATGTAGTATTGATTCTTGTTTTGACATATACTTCATCATCATCGTCATCTTCCCTCATTGGGTTGCCGTGCTGATCATAGTCTTCCTCGTTGGCGACTCCATCCATTCCAATGATGTTCCTTTTGCCTCTCCTCACGACAACACGACTGGGATTGCATGGGTCGGTTATGAAGAAGCATTGTGTCACGTGCTTAGCATGTACCCATGGCTCGTTTTTCGCGATAGCATTCACGGTAGCACTCTTGGCGTCGGGTATACTCATGGTAGTAAAAATCCGGTTTTCTCCTTCGACATTCTTTGCCCATCTGACACGGAACATCGTCGTGTTGTGCAGTCCAGAGTAGTCAAGCTCCCAGATCTCCTCGACCCTTCCATAAAATCGTTCAGTTGCGCCGTTGTCGCTGCCGGTCATGCATTCCATCGTCACCCCTGAGTTCTCATCATCACTGTCCATATCTTTGGCCTCCGTGTAGAACGTGTATCCGTGGATATCATATGCCTGATAGGTTACGAGGTTGGGTGAGGGGCCATGTGCTAAGGCGTATATGAGCAATCCGTCCTTAGAGCCCTCCTCCGGGGGATTAGCAATAATATGCTCTTTGAAACAATGCAGGAAAGTGGAGTTGTGCTCTCTAGTAACTTCGGCGTTCGTCCTGCATACCCCTCGGTCACGATACTTCTTTGCGATAATTTCTTTGTGTAGTGCCACGAAAGGATCTACCTCGTCTAGGTGTTGTAGCACTACCAAGTTTGCTTTGTCAAAGTCACTGCATCGATCTAAGTATGCCACATGCAGTTCCCTGCGACCGTTGCAGTGACCATCTCCTTCGAGCCTCCCATCATGCTTGTTAACGGGCAAACCAACACTAGCACCAGGCGGCTGGTCTGCGCCATATAGAAAATTCTCACAGAAAGAGATGCACTCTTGTGCCAAATAGCCATGGACGATGCTTCCATCCGGATGGGACATGTTACGAACGAATCCTTTGATGATCCCATTCATTCTCTCAAACGGCATCATGTTGTGCAGGAATGACGGCCCCGGGTCTATTATGTCATCCACAATATGGACACACAGATGCACCATCACATCAAAGAACGCAGGCGGGAAGTACATCTCAAGCTCATTCAGTATCACAACGATCTCTTCCTATAGCCTTCAGAGCTGCTTCACACTAATCGACTTTTGAGAGATGACGTCGAAAAAGTTGCAGAGACCAATAAGCGTGTCACGGACGTGCTTGTCCATTATCCCTCTAAGGGCAACATGTAGTATCACTACTAGGGAAAACCCTAGCAGTAGCGCTGGTTTTGTGCTCACTAGTAGCACGGGTAGGCGCGCTACTAATAAGGCTCTACAGCTATTGCTTAGCAGTAACGCGTGCCTGCACGTGCTACTACTAGGACAAATAGCTGCAGTGTTTGTTCACTCCCACGCTACTACTAAGGTAACTACTTACAACGTGTTTTCTGTCCATCGCTACTAGTATTCTTTTTTTATTTTTTTATTTTTAGTGTATTTATGCGCCATCGTACAAATATTGGTACAATACCAGTTATGAGGTTTACATCATTATGTCCATAACAGTGTGTCAAATGAAGGTGGATTAGGTTCAAGTGGAGGCAATATGTGGTGCATGTCAGAAGTATACTACTAATCCAAACTTGATCTAGTTTGGACTAGTAGTACTTTCGATGTGCACCACATGTTGCCTCCACTTGAATCTAATCCGCCAGCACAAGCTATTTAATCATCATCATAGTCATTACCACCAACAGTATTTATTTAATCACCACTAACACTAGCTAATAATAATCATCATAGTCATTACCACCAACACTAGCTATTTTATCATGATAGTAATAGTGTAGCACATCATCATCCTCAAACTCATTTCTAGCTAGCTAACCACTCCTGCTGCTATCTCTTAGGTAAAATAACATAAAACATGTATAGCTCTCCTCCTTGATCAAGTTGGAGCATGCAGATGAACCTGTCTCCTCATTGTGGGTAGCACATCTGTTGGCTGCCCCCTAGTACTTCTCTGCGCTCCCCCATCACATATTTGGTCCAGTCTTGCACTGTTAAGCATCGATCGCTAATCTTGAATGCACTAAAGTAATCTGTAGGATATCTTGGCCGTAAGCTGATAATACTCATGGTACCTTTAGTCTTGATCCCATAAGGCACAACATTCATCGGGAGTCCCTGTTGAAGAACATCGTATGGTAACATACTTAGAAATGAAGTTTAGCTTCAAAAATAATGTATGGAAAAGATGCACTGAGGACAAATAGTAAAAATCATACCATCCTTCCTAAATAGATGTGACCGTAGTTCATTACGAACACTATTGGTCGCACATTTTCAGTACTAACATTTCTAAATGTAGGAAGAAAATTTGTCTTGACAGTATCAAGATCCTCAAGCCATGAAACATAATGACTGAGCTCCTCGCAGTTGAGTTTAGCCCCAGGACAGTATACGGTCCTGTCTACCAAGCGTTGGACATGTTTGCTTGCACCGAAATAAGCTAACAATACAAATTAGTTGTCAACTATTTTTGAATAAACAATATCAAAGACATAAATATGGTTGAGAAACTTACATAATGGTATAACTGGAGGTGTCTGCACATCAACCTAGATGTCAGTATTACCTTCAATATCATCTTCTGGACGAATATCAACGGTGATAACCATATCAGGCTCAAATGCATAAGTCTTGCATAGTGCTCGCCATGTTTTGCATCCAAAATAGGTGTAGTCGACTGAATTGTATAATTTTGCATGGAAAATATAACTGAGGGAGTCCTGGACGAGGGGGTGTCCGGATAGCCGAACTATCATCTTTGGCCGGACTCCAAGACTATGAAGATACAAGATTGAAGACTCCGTCCCGTGTCCGGATGGGACTTTCCTTGGCGTGGAAGGCAAGCTTGGCGATACGGATATGTAGATCTCCTACCATTGTAACCGACTCTCTCCGGTGCCTATATAAACCGGAGGGTTTTAGTCCGTAGGACGAACAACAATCATACCATAGGGTAGCTTCTAGGGTTTAGCCTCATTGATCTCGTGGTAGATCTACTCTTGTACTACCCATATCATCAATATTAATCAAGCAGGAGTAGGGTTTTACCTCCACCGAGAGGGCCCGAACCTGGGTAAAAACATCGTGTCCCTTATCTCCTGTTACCATCCGCCTAGACACACAGTTCGGGACCCCCTACCCGAGATCCGCCGGTTTTGACACCGACATTGGTGATTTCATTGAGAGTTCCTCTGTGTCGTCGCCTTTAGGCCCGATGGCTCCTTCGATCATCAACAACGACGCGGTCCAGGGTGAGACTTTTCTCCCCGGACAGATCTTCGTATTCGGCGGCTTTGCACTGCGGGCCAACTCACTTGGCCATCTGGAGCAGATTGAAAGCTACGCCCCTGGCCATCAGGTCAGATTCGGAAGTTTGAACTATACGGTTGACGTCCACGGAGACTTGATCTTTGACGGGTTCGAGCCACGGCCAAGCGCGCCACACTGTCGCGATGGGCATGATCTAGCTCTGCTGCCGAACAGTGCCCTGGAGGCCGCACAAGTGTCCGCTCCAACCCCTAGATCGGAGCCGACTGCACCGATCGAGGACGGGTGGCTGGACACCACCTCGGGGGCTGCTAGCTCTACGGCGATAGAGCCAAATACCAATCATGTCCCTTACGAAGCTTGTGACTCCAAGGTGCCGGACTCCTCTCCGGACTCCGAACCTTCCACGTCCCTGCCAATCGAATCCGATTGGGCGCCGATCATGGAGTTCACCGCCGCGGACATCTTTCAGCACTCACCCTTTGGCGACATCCTGAATTCACTAAAGTCTCTCTCTTTATCAGGAGAGCCCTGGCCGGACTATGGTCAGGAAGGTTGGGATGCGGACGACGAAGAAATACAACGCCCACCCACCACCCAATTTGTAGCCACTATCGATGACTTAACCGACATGCCAGACTTCGACTCCGAAGACATCGACGGTATGGACGACGATGCAGGAGACGACCAAGAACCAGCGCCTACAGGGCACTGGAAGGCCACCTCGTCATACGACATTTACATGGTGGACATCCCAAAGGATGGGAACAGCGATGGAACAACGGAGGACGACCCCTCCAAGAAACAGCCTAAGCGCCGGCGTCAGCGGCGCCGCTCTAAATCCCGCCACAGCAAAAATGGAGATTCCGGCACCGGAGGCAATAACACCCCAGACAGTGCCGAAGATAACCCCCTCCAGTAGGATTCAGCGCAGGAGGATGGAGAAGCCAGCCCTCATGAGAGAGCGGCAGACAAAGAGGTAGAGGACGATAATTATATGCCTCCCTCCGAAGACGAGGTAAGCCTCGACGACGATGAATTTGTCGTACCTAAGGATCCCGTCGAACAAGAGCGTTGCAAACGCAGGCTTGTGTCCACGGCAAGCAGCCTCAAGAAAAAGCAGCAACAGCTTAGAGCTGACCAAGACTTGCTAGCCGACAGATGGACTGAAGTCCTTGCGGCCGAAGAGCATGAACTCGAACGTCCCTCCAAGAGCTACCCAAAACGCAGGCTGCTACCCTAATTAGAGCAGGAAGCACCTAAACCTACATCACCAGCACATAATACGGCCGACCGGCCACCTCGTGGGTGCGACATAGAGGCCTCTCAGCCCGACACTCAAGCCACACCCCCGGCGCCGCTCAAAAAATACCAAGGCGCGGGAAAATGCGCCAGACCTGCGGGATATACTCGAGGACAAGGCAAGGAAAACAAGATCGATCTACGGATCGCGTGGGCGCCCCACGATACGTGATAACAACCGTCACGCCGGATACAACAATTCCGGACGGGCCGAACACAGTAGACAAAGCTCGTTTGAGCGACGTCGTCATATAGCCCAATACAGAGGCGCCGCACACCCACTATGCTTCACAAACGAAGTGATGGATCATCAAATCCCTGAGGGTTTCAAACCCGTAAACATTGAATCATACGATGGCACAACAGATCCGGCAGTCTGGATCGAGGACTATCTCCTCCATATCCACATGGCCCGCAGTGACGACCTACACGCCATCAAATACCTCCCACTCAAGCTTAAAGGACCAGTGCGGCATTGGCTTAACAACTTGCCAGCAGAGTCAATCAGTTGTTGGGAAGACCTGGAAGCCGCATTCCTCAACAACTTCCAGGGCACTTATGTGCGACCACCAGACGCTGATGACCTAAGCCACATAATTCAGCAGCCAGAAGAATCGGCCAGACAATTCTGGACATGGTTCCTAACCAAGAAAAATCAAATCGTCGACTGTCCGGATGCAGAGGCCCTTGCATCCTTCAAACACAACATCCGCGACGAGTGGCTTGCCCGGCACCTAGGACAGGAAAAGCCGAAATCCATGGCAGCCCTCACAATACTCATGACCCGCTTCTGCGCGGGAGAGGATAGCTGGCTAGCTCGTAGTAAGAACATGACCAAGAGCCCTGGTAATTCGGATACCAAGTACACCAACGGCAGGTCGCGTCGCAACAAGCACAAGCGCCGCATTAATGGTGACAATGCTAAGGATACGACAGTCAATGCCGAATTCAGAGGCTCTAAACCCGGTCAGCGGAAAAGGCCATTCAAAAGAAATACTCCGGGCCCGTCCAATTTGGACCGAATAGCCAGCCAATCACACCAACAGGGATTGTTGGGTGTTCAAGCAGGCAGGCAAGTTAACTGCCGAAAACAATGACAAGGGGCTGCATAGCGATGACGAGGAGGAGACCCGGCCGCCGAACAATAGAGGACAGAAGGGTTTCCCCCCACAAGTGCGGCGGTGAACATGATATACGCAACCCACATACCCAAAAGGGAGCGGAAGCGTGCACTCAGGGACGTATATGTGATGGAGCCAGTCACCCCAAAGTTCAATCCGTGGTCCTCCTGCCCGATCACTTTTGATCGAAGGTACCACCCCACTAGCATCCGCCATGGCGGATTCGCCGCATTGGTTCTAGACACAATTGTAAACGGATTTCACCTCACTAGAGTCCTGATGGACGGCGGCAGCAGCCTGAACCTGCTTTATCAGGATATAGTGCGCAAGATGGGCATAGACCCCTCAAGGATTAAACCCACAAAGACGACCTTTAAAGGCGTCATACCAGGTGTAGAGGCCAACTGTACAGGCTCAGTCACACTTGAGTGGTCTTCGGATCCCCGGATAACTTCCGAAGCAAGGAGTTAATCTTCGACATAGTCCCGTTCCGCAGTGGCTATCACGCACTGCTCGGACGAACTGCATTTGCAAAGTTCAATGCGGTGCCGCACTACGCATACCTTAAGCTCAAGATGCCAGGCCCTCGAGGAGTCATTACGGTCAACGGAAACACCAAACGCTCTCTCCGGACGGAGGAGCATACAGCGGCTCTCGCAGCGGAAGTACAAAGCAGCCTCTTAAGGCAATTCTCGAGTTCGCCCGTTAAGCGGCCGGACACCGTCAAACGCGCCCGGAGTAACCTACAACAAGACCGCCTGGCACGTTTCGAGCATGCGTAGCAATGCGGCCCCAACCCCGGCCCTCGCGAAATCGCGAGACCAGTAGCACACGTACATAACTATGCTCTGGAGATACCATGGGCATAGGGGTAGGGGCACGACCATGGCATGCCCGGAGAGCGGCTCAACTGCACCAGGGGCTCCCAACTTTGTCATTCCTTTTTTTTTCTTATCCTCAGGACTCCGTTTTCCAGAAGCTCTATCCGGTAGTAGAATCACCGAACTCACGATGCAATAGCCAGGGAAGCAGAAAAGCTACGTCGAGTGTCCAGGTGGTCTTTATTACAAGCAATATACCTGGTTTGCATACAATCCCGCAGCCTACCCCTGGAGGGGGACATGTTAAATAGTCCCATCACTCGCTTATCGCACTATTTGCATCATTCTGCTTTCATTGCAGTACTTTTTGAATAAACAATGCATCGCTTTTTGCCTATTATTGCATTCCTTTTTTTATCTATATATGTTCACTTATGACATGTTGCATCCGTACGCTTTGGTACGGCCAAATACACCAGGGGCTTAAGTTCCCCGAAATATGGTGTGATAAGTCCGAACACTTTCACAAGTGCGGCACCCCGAACTTATAGCATTATATGCATCGGCTCCGAATCATGTCTTGGGTCAATAGTTGGGTTTTCTCGGCTCCCATGTTTTGGTAGCTTACGTTCCGTTATATCGGCTAAGGTAGTGTTGGGAGAACCACTGTGATTGTGCCCCAGTTGAGCTGGGTTGAGCACCTCAGTGGAGAAAGCTAAAACTGACCGTCATGATAGGGCGAGAGCCAGTCGCTGTTTGAGAGGTTTTTTCGAGTCCCTAAAGACTTATGCCGCTTAGAGCGAGGAGCCGGCTTTGTCCGGCCCAGGTGTGGATAGCTCCTCGAATTCGGTCTTCCGAACACTAGGGGCTTCGCTGAAATTTAAAATTATAGAATTCTATGGCTAAGTGGGAGTGTTCAAGCATTATAAGTCCGGTTTGCCTTGTTCGTTGTGTTGAGCGCCTCCCTCGAAGGACCCAAAAATGGGAACAAGAGCGCTCAAATGTATCCCGAACACCCCAGCACTCGTGGCATGGGGGCTGAAGCCAACGACTTGCCATCTCTCAAATTTGATAAACGGCCGCACAGAAGGTAATATTTTAAATTAACAAGAGTTGCTTAGCGCATATGAACAAGTTTTCAAGCGTACAGGATAAAAAATGCGAGTTTACTCAAAAATTACATCTTTGGAGCATTCACCCGCTATAAGGCGGGCACCCTTTAGGACGTTCTCATAATCTTGGGCTTGCGATACTCCCGGCCCGGTGGTGAAGCGTCCGTCACAAGCTTCTCAGCGTCCATCTTGCCCCAGTGCACTTTAGCACGGGCAAGGGCCCTACGGGCACCTTCGATGCAGACGGAGCGCTTGACGATTTCAATCCATGGACAGGCGTCCACTAGCCGCCGCACCAGCCCGAAGTAGCTCCCAGGCATGGCCTCCTTCGGCCACAGCCGAGCTATAAGGCCCTTCATGGCCTGTTCGGCCACCTTATGGAGCTCGACCAGCTGCTTCAGCTGGTCGCTCAAGGGCACCGGGTGTCCGGCCTCAGCATACTGGGACCAGAATGCCTTCTCCGTCGAGCTCCCCTCCTCGGCCCGGTAGAATGCGGCAGCATCGGACACACTGCGGGGCAGATATGCGAATGCTCCTGGAGAGCTTCGGATTCGGGTAAGTAACAAGTAATTCACTTTCACGTGCTTGCTTTGCATGAAGAATGCCTTACCTGCCGCTATCTTCCTTATTGCCTCAATTTCCTGGAGGGCTTTTTGGGCTTTGGCCTTAGCGGCTTTGGCACTCTCAAGAGCTGAGGCGAGCTCGGACTCTCGGGTCTTTGAGTCATGCTCCAACCTCTCGTGTTTTTCCACGAGAGCCTGGAGCTCCTGCGCTCCACAGCCGCATTGCTTTCGGCCTTGGACACCGCCTCTGTTAGGGTCGCCACCTCGTTCGTGGCCCCTGCAATACTCATGCTATTCCTGTCATTTTTTGCAACCAAATCCTTTCCATAAGGTATTACTTTAATAAGGTATCACTTACCTTCCTTGTCCTCGAGCTGCTTCTTGGCAAGGCCGAGCTCGTTCTCAGACCGCTCGAGGTCTTGCTTCAATGCACCGACCTCCGCAGTCAGTGCGGCAGAGGTCAGCAATGCAGCCTGCATTCCCATATTGACATGCTTATGTTAGACTCCTGCGTATATCTTTTTAGATCCTCAGTTCGGCTTTTTTTTCCGAACACCAAACTGAGCATCAGCGGCTAGTATCTATGCGGTAATATTTTTACATATCTTAATTACATACCTCAAAGCCTGTTAGGAGGCTGGTACAGGCTTCAGTCAGCCCGCTCTTGACAGATTGAACTTTCTGGATCACCGCACTCATTACAGTCCGGTGCTCCTCGTTGATGGAGGCGCCGTTGAGCGCCTCCAGCAAATTATCCGGCGCCTCCGGTTGGACGGAGGTCACCGGCGTTGCAGTCTCGCCCTTCTCACTAAGGGGCCGCCTGCCGGACTCCAGAACCACTACTGGTTCCAGTGCGGAGTCCAGCCCAGGGCCGAACTCAGAACCCTTTGGGGATTGATCCCCCACGTGCCCAAAGTCCGGGAGGTTGCCCTGCGGCACCTCCGGAACCTCCTCCTGGCTAGGCCCCTTTTGGGACCCAACCTCGGCATCATCCGCAGCACGAGGAGAGGAGACGGCCGGACGTGAAGTGCTATCCACGTCCGATGGCGCCAGGGAGCCGCTCGTTGAAGTGCCGAGCCCGTCCTTGGGCGGCTGCAGGGTTATATTCGGCGATTAAGATTCTATGCGACAAATGAGACACTATGAGTTATTCTGGTATCCGGACACTTACGAAGTCGCCAGGGGCTTAGTCCTTGGCGGCCACTCCTCCTCATCGTCGTCGGTGTTGGTGGAGTAGTCCGGGGGGAGGGTCCTTCCCTTCTTGGACCCTTCGGCATCCCCCGCTGGGGAGGCCTTCCTTTTCTTCTCTCCCCCCGCTAGGGGAGAGGCCTCTTTTTTCTCCCCCTCGTCTTTGGGGGAGGAGTCCGCCTAGGAGTCATCGGACGATGAGTCCGATGACACCTGACGCCGAGAACTCTTTCGGGTTCCCGTGGCCTTCTTTTTGCCTTCTTCTCCGGCACCACATAAGGCGCCGGATCCAGCAGCCCCGTTAATTGGGCGTCCGCTGGGTCTTCTGGCAAGGGAGCCGGACAGTTAACCTGCCCGGACGTCTTTTGCCAGGCCTGTCAAAGGTAAAGGGAGTTTAGATCCCACATAGAGTCAAACTATGGAAACTAAGCGTCCTGTAAAGGGTAAAATAGCTTACCTCGCTGGCTTGACGCTGCGAGTTGAATCCGCGGTCTTTGGTAGCGGATGCGGGAGCCTCGGCACCCTTGAATAGCACCTTCCAAGAATCTTCGTACGTAGTGTCGAAGAGCCTGCTCAAGGTTTGGTGCTGTGCCGGATCAAACTCCCACAAATTGAAGGTCCATTTCTGGCATGGGAGGATCCGGCGGATGAGCATGACCTGGACTACGTTGACAAGCTTGAGCTTCTTGTTCACCAATGTTTGGACGCAGGATTGGAGTCCGGTCAGCTCCTCTGAATCACCCCATGATAGGCCCTTCTCTTTCCAGGAGGTGAGCCATGTGGGGATGCCAGATCTGAATTCGGGGGCCACTTCCCATTTAGGATCACGCGGCTCGGTGATGTAGAACCACCCCGTCTGCCACCCCTTTATGGTCTCCACAAAGGAGCCCTCGAGCCATAGGACGTTGGGCATCTTGCCCACCATGGCGCCTCCGCACTCCGCCTGTTGGCCGCCCACTACCTTCGGTTTGACATTGAAGGTCTTCAGCCATAAGCCGAAGTGGGGTTTGATGCGGAGGAAGGCCTCGCACACAACGATAAACGCTGAGATGTTGAGGACGAAATTCGGGGCTAGATCGTGGAAATCCAGGCCATAGTAGAACATGAGCCCCCAGACAAATGGGTGGAGTGGGAAGCCCAGTCTGCGGAGGAAATGGGGGAGGAACACCACCCTCTCATGGGGCCTGGGGGTGGGGACGAGCTGGCCCTCGTCTGGAAGCTGGTGCGCAATGTCGTTGTGCAGGTATCCGGCTTTCCTTAACTTCTTGATGTGCCCCTCCGTGACGGAGGAGGCCATCCACTTGCCTCCCGCTCCGGACATGGCTGGGGAAGGTTGAGGCGAGATGCGCGGACTTGGGCGCTGGAGCTCTAGTATGCGGAAGTGGATAAGCAAGGGAGGAAGAAGGCGTAGGTAAAAAGGTGGATCATTGTCCCCTTATATATGGACGGACGAAACTATGCGTCCCCACCGGCCTGGTAAAACTCGCTTATCTCCCAAGCGCCGTAATCAATGGCGCGGTTGGGTTACCCACGCCCGGATTGATGAGAATCCCGGAATAAGGGGACACGATCTCTTCTTTGACAAGACGTGCCAAGGAAACCGCTTCGCTAAATGCGCTGAGGTGGAGCAGTAAAAACGATTCGAATAAAGTCTTGGCCGTGGTGTGATGTCACGCCACGGAATACGTCAGCAGATTGAATTTGTGTAAATATTATTCTCTCTATGGTGGTATGTGGAACTTATTTTGCAGAGCCGGACACTATCCTTGTGTTCAAAATCTTCTATGAAGTATTCGGAGGAGGAACCCGCCTTGCAATGCCGAAGACAATATGCGCGCCGGACTCGTCGTCATTGAAGCCTGGTTCAGGGGCTACTGAGGGAGTCCTGGACTAGGGGGTGTCCGGATAGCCGAACTATCATCTTTGGCCTGACTCCAAGACTATGAAGATACAAGATTGAAGACTCCGTCCCGTGTCTGGATGGGACTTTCCTTGGCGTGGAAGGCAAGCTTGGCGATACGGATATGTAGATCTCCTACCATTGTAACCGACTCTGTGTAACCCTAACCCTCTCCGGTGCCTATATAAACCGGAGGGTTTTAGTCCGTAGGACGAACAACAATCATACTATAGGCTAGCTTCTAGGGTTTAGCCTCACTGATCTCGTGGTAGATCTACTCTTGTACTACCCATATCATCAATATTAATCAAGCAGGAGTAGGGTTTTACCTCCACCGAGAGGGCCCGAACCTGGGTAAAAACATCGTGTCCCTTGTCTCCTGTTACCATCCGCCTAGATGCACAGTTCGGGACCCCCTACCCGAGATCCGCCGGTTTTGACACCGACAATAACAATGCTCGGTCTTCAAGTAAACTTTCTTTTCCTCCGTAGTATGACTGAAACCTATCTTATTCAATACAAAAACACTTGCATGGCAGGGGATACGCTAGTAGAATATTAAAAAAAATATAAGTTGAAGCAAATGAAGCAGATGTCATGCTTAATTACGAAAAAAGACTTGTCGTTGTGACTTACTGTATCCACTTGAAGTTCTCATCCAGCTTGATGCTGAAGCGCCTATCATCATCTAGGAAGATTCCGTCGCACAGGCCGCGCTCGTCTTCGCAGTATTTGCAAATACCGAAATCCTTATTGTCGTCAGACATTTCCTATGTTCATAGTTAAAACATTAATTAAAAATCGATCGAAGACAACTACCAGGATACTCAACACACAAATCTGGGGCACTCGATATTTCCTACATATTCTGGCACAAGTCATGCCAAAATTCACGGAAAAATCTGGCATGACCTTTGCTAAAATAGGACATATCGAGCGTCTGAAATTTGCCGGAACGGAAATGAATCAACACTCCGGCAAAACATAGGCCACCCGGAGGTGTAACCTGCAAACATGACCGGCCACTTGGATATTGACCAACACAAGATATACATTTCAAAATATCTTATAGGACTCAAATTAGCATGCATTCAATAAGCAAAAGTAAATCATCTCATGCGTCCGTACATTGTCGAATATTATCACTAATACATCACGAATAGTGTCATACATATAACATCACTAATACAACTAAAACCCTAGCACACGATGGGTATCGGCGCGGGCGGTGGACACCCACAGAGAAGGAACCATCACCGGATCATAGCTCTAATGAGATCCCCGGAGAACCTGCCAGGTATTGGAGAATGACCTGTGCTCCAACGCAAACAAGTAGCAATGGATGTGCGCGTCCTCCTCACTGACACGGTGATGCACCACCTCCGCGGAGTCCTCGAGCCTCTGGATCATCACTGGCCCACGCGACTGCCACCAAAGAAGGTTCGGGTCAACGACAGGCTGGCTCCTCACCAACCTGCGCCCCCCGGTAGGTAGCGCCTCCCAGTACCACCCCGGCGGAGCCCACTCCCGGACATGGCCGATTTGGTCAAGCAGGTGTCTTTCTCCGCCGACTCGATGACGAGGATGCAGGATAGGCATCGTCCATGTTGAGGCGGGAAAAATTTCTTTAACTAAAAAATAGCAACAAGTTCTTACTAACTAGTTCTATTAATTCAACTAGTTCTTACTAAAAATAAACTTACTATAAATAAAAATATTCTAGTACCTAATTAGTACCTAGTTCTTACTAACTAATTAGTACCTAGGAACTACTGCCCTAATTACCATCTAATTTGATGAACCTATAGGGGTGGAAAGTGGTAGCGGATATTTCAATTATCCAACTATAAAGTGAAATAAGTGGTCAAATTTTACTCGTTTTATGATTCATCTTAGAAATTTGATTCGTTTTCACCCTTACATGAACCCTAACTCATTTGAGCCGCATCTGCATCCGATTTGTTTCCACTCTTACATGAACCCTAACTAATTTGATGCAACTAAAATATAAAGAAACCCTAGGCAGAGGTAGGGGAGATGGAGGAGCGGGCGTGCTCACCTCGGGTGCCTGCGACGAGGGAGGGGCAGGGCGGCGTCGAGGTCAGGGTCGGGGCTCGGGCGCGCGGCGGATGGCGGCATCGAGGTCGGGGTTGGGGGCGGCGTCCATGGCGGCGTTGAGGTCGGGGTCGGGGGCGGCGTTGAATCTGGGGTCGGGGCAGCGTAGAGGGTGTGCGGAGAGCGCGCGGCGGCCGACGGGCGACGGCGGCGGCCGACGGGCGACGGCGGAGGCGAGAATGGAGAGAGTTGGATTTGGGGGAAGTGGCTGCGTGGGGAAGGACGAACCCCGCACTACAGGAATCAGCTAATTTGCCGTCTGTGGGGGTCTTTGCCGTCAGCTTTTCGTCGGGACAGACGACAAACACATATTTTGCCGTCTGTTTATGACGGCAAAGAACGACTGACGGCAAAGTATGACTTTGCCGTCTATTTTTTTTCAGATGATGGCAAAGACATACTTTGCCGTCTGGTTTTTTACTAATGACGGCAAAGACATACTTTGCCGTCTGGTGTTTTTTAGATGACGGCAAAGACATACTTTGCCGTCTAGTTTTTTACGAATGACGGCAAAGACATACTTTGCCGTCTGGTTTTTTTAGATGACGGCAAAGACTACTCTTTGCCATCTGCTTTTATTTCGCTGACGGCAAAGTCAGTTTTGGAACAACTGTAGGTAAACAGACTGTATGTAGCAAAATAAAATTTTGAAAATGCAAAGAAGGTCTAAAATATACGAAATTTTGCATGGTATTGGTGTATGATTCTTGTAAGGCGTGGAAAAAGTTTGATTTTTTCTACGGAATTTTAACGTAGTTATTTTATCAAAATAACTAAGGTTAAGAAGCACAAACTTTTTACTAACTTCCTATTGGCCCAGCCCTCCCTCCCATGGATCGATGACGTGGCAGGGGTAGCCAACCCAACCACTCTCTCTCCCTTATCCCCAGCGCACCCACCGTCCCACCCCCACACGATCTCTCTCGGTCTCTCCTATCTCTTTCTCTCCCTTGCTCCTACCGCTCATCCTCCTCAATTGGGAGTGGAGCTCCAGATCCAGAGCACACCGGCGCCGGTGCCTCGACTTCGACCGTCAGCCGCTGCCCCTTCCCCTTCGCCCCCGGCCCCCGGCCTTGCTCCCGCACCCTGGCGCCCCTGCAGGCCTCTGCCGGCCACGGTCCCCGCGCCCCCGCAGCCATTCACTGGCCTCGGCGCCAGTCGCTCGTCGTCCCCGCAGTCCTCCGCCGGTCCCGGCCTCGTCCCCCTCGCCGGCCCTGTCACCCGTCGCCATGGGCTCCAGTCCCATCACCTCGTCCCCCTCCGCCCGCGCCACCGGGCGCCTTCCGCCTCCGTCCACACGCGCCCGCCACCGCGTGCCTCCCGCCTCTGCATGCGTGCCACCGCGCGCCTCTGGTCTCCGCCCGCGTGTGCCCGCCTCTGCCCTCCCCGTTCGACGGCCGAAGCCTGCCTCCGCCCGCGCCACCGTCCGCCACCGCAACGGCTGTCGCAGGGAGCAGCGCCGGATGCGGAGGGCCGCTGCCGCTCACCCCATCGGGTGCAGGACGCCGAGCGGCTACAAGGCCCACACGGCTGTCGTGCGGTCTTTGTCTGTAGGACGATTCCGGAGCCCGTTTCTCTGTAGCATCAATATGTAAATCGATTATGAATTGTTGATGTTGAGTTCTGTAAATTGATCTATAAAAAATATTGTAGCTACCAAATTTTGATGGCCGAGCGTCCTGCAAACTGACTATAGTTGATTTGCTGTGTAAATTGAGCTGTAAAGAATGCCATGGAAAATGTTTTACTGTTTAGGTGTTTTGTGAATTTTTTAGAATAAAAAAATCTTTGCTGTCTCTAAAGTAGTTTGGTGATAGCAAAGATTGTGCTTCGGCTGACGGCAAAGATGTTACTTTGCCATCTGTTACTAGGATTCGCTGACGGCAAAGTCTTTGCCATCTGCCTGATGAAAAGCTGACAGCAAAATACCCTTTGCCGACTTTGTCTTTGCCGTCATACTTTGCCGTCAGCTGGTTGACGGCAAAATCTTTGCCATCTGTATACCAGACTTTGCCGTCTGTTATTGCCTGACGGCAAATTGCCTGATTCCTGTAGTGCCGTGGTTAAGTCAGAAGTAACAGTAGCGCGTTCCACGAAAAGCGCTGCTGCTACCTTATCTACAACGCGTTCAGGGATACACGCTACTGCTACTCCTTTCTCTTTTCCCCCTTTTTCATTTAGTTTTCTTCACATTTTATTTTTTGTCCTTTCACCTTATTCTATTTCTTTCATTTTCAATCACTTTTCTATTTTCTTTCCATTTAATTTTATAACCTTTAGCAGTAGCGAGTTTATATTAAAACGCGCTGCTACAAATAAAGTAGCGGTAGCGCGGTTCGTCATAGATCGCTACTACTATGTGTAGCCTATCGGCTAAGCCGTGGGAATTTTAGTAGTAACGTGTTTACAGCCAGACGCGCTACTGCTAGAACTTTATCTGCAGTGCGCTTTCCTTAGGCGCGCTACTGCTACTTAGCACCAGCGTGCTTTTTTGACCCTCGCTACTGCTAATGTTCTGTGTATAAGGTTTTCCCTAGTAGTGTATCTGCGTCATCATCACATGACAGTCATGAGACTTCATCCCGCTGAACCTTTTCTTGTCCGTGTCTAGATATCTGCTTATCTTGCCACAGTAACCGGAACTAACTTTGACTCCGGTAAGGCACTTAAAGAATTGATTGATCTCAGCCTGACTTAAGTTGAAGCAAGAAGGGGGGCAATAATCCTCTTTCTTTATTTTCTTGCCCTGCTTCTCCCGTGGCTCTGTCTCCGTCTCTGTCTCGTCTGACATTTTACGGGGCGGCATGTGTAGATCTTCCCTGATTTTCAAATCTTGCAAGTCTTTTCTTGCCTTCGGCCCATCCTTGGTCTTATCCGACATGTTCATCAGTGTTGCGAGCAAGCTCTCAAGGACATTCTTACTGATATGCATTTAATCAAGGCAATGGGGTGTATCGAGTTTGTGCCAGTACTCCAAGTCCCACAACACAGACCTCGTCTTCCATACCTTCAGCAGCGGCTTCAGCGCCTTTCTCATCGTCTTTCCAGGCGTGGGGCTCTCGTTCCAGTTTTTCAACAGCTCATCGATTTCGACACTGCTCCGCTTACGTGGAGGTCCTCGATGCTCAGCGTGACCATTGAATAGATCTCCACGGTTTCTCCACGGGTCGTCCTGTTCAAGCCATCTTCGATGCCCCATGTACACGATTTTCACAAACCCGCCATCTTTCCTTGACGTTAGCTGCTGAGACGTCGTATCATCCATGCACCGCGTGCATCCGCAATATCCATGGCACACCTGGCCTGCCACATATCCGTAACCGAGATAGTCCTGCACTGTCATGATCAGCGCAGCTCTCACGTTGAAACACTCGCCTTTGCTGGCGTCCCATGTCTTGGCCGGTGTTTTCCATAACGTGTCTAACTCCTCTTGAAGTAGCCCCAGATACAAATTAATATTATTTTCTGGTTGTTTCAGACCTTGAATAAGCATGCTCATGTGAATGTACTTCGATTTCATGCACAACCAGGGGGGAGGTTGTACATCCATACAAACACGGTCCATGTGCTATGGTTGGTGTTCTGGTTGCCAAACGGATTCATGCCATCGATACGCGCGCCGATCACGATGTTCCTTGCATCACATTCAAAATAACGATAGAAGTTGTTCAACGCTCTCCACTGGCTTCCATCCTTCACGTGTCTCAGCTTCGGATCATCTCCATCGTCGGGCTTCTTCCTCTCCGCATGCCAGCGCATTAGCTTTGCTTCCTTGGGATCTACAAAATACCTCTGGAGACGGGGAGTGATCGGTAAGTACCATACAACTTTCTGTGGACATTTCTTCCCGGCCTTCTTGTATCGAGAAGCATTGCACACCGGAAAGCTTGTTTTTTTCGTGTGCTCCTTCCGATAAATTATGCGATCGTTGATGCATGCATGGTATCTAACGTGTGGCAGATCAAGAGGGCACACGATCTTCTTGGCCTCATCAACAATAGTAGGACATTGATTACCCGCGGGAAGAACATCCTTTAGGTACTTGATATGCTCATCGAGGCTAGTGTCGGTGCATTTGTTTTTAGCCTTCGTCTTTAGGAGTTGGAGCGTGAAACTCAAGCTGGTCACCTCAGGATTGCAACCATCATACAATGGAGCATTCGAGTCTACCACCAGTTGCTCCAGCTTAGCCTCCTCTCTAGAAGCAGCTCTCTCAGTACTCGTCTCCTTGCGAAGCAATGCTTGAACATGAGGTTCCCGCACGATTGAACTTATTACCGACGAACTCTGCTGCGTGGATTCCATGTCGTTCTCTCCGCCGCCATGTCCGACCCCTTCTCCTCCGCCATGTCCGGCCCCTTCTCCGCCGCCATGTCCGGCCTCTTCCCAACCGCCATTATTGATCATCTCTTCGTCTTGCCCCGTGTGATCATTTCCTGCCCCGTCGGCATCCTCAACATCGTCATCCTCATCTTCAATTATCCATCGAGTATAGCCATCCATGAAACCAGTCATGAGCAGCTGCGCTTCGACACGAACATCATCATGGGGGTCGAGCCAAACTATTCCTTTGCATTTTCGACACAGACATAAAACCTTTGTCGGGTTATTTTCTTTCATGTCCTGCACCGCCGACCGCAACCACCTGTCCACCATCGTTCCACTGACCATCGTCAACTCTACACGGTAATAATAAACAAATTGATTATAAAAATGCGTGCATGCATCCAAGTCATACAAAAATTCGGCATGACCTTCCCTAAAAATAGGACATATATGGATCTAGAGTTTGCCCGGAATTTCCTGAAATGGAAATACATCAACATTTTGGCAAAACATAGGCAACTCAAAAGCACAATTTGGCATCAACTCATGCCACACACACAATTTCCACAAACATATCACACACACATAAACATATTTCCATTTTGCAAAAGCATGAAATTTTCATCACCTCTATCTCGAGATCAAGCACACGGTGGAGATGATGTTGTAGGGAGATCAAAAGTGCACAAAGCTCTTCTTGACAAAGATAGATCTAGTTAGGGGGCAAATAGGTCACTTACTAAATCCTACATCTACCAAGCTACCTAATTTGGGAGGAGACAACTTCAACTAGTGGAGGGGAAGGAAAAAGAGAAAGGAGATGCATTAATTGAGGTGGTGTAGTTAGGTAGGAGTAATGAAGAGAGAGAAAGGTAGATAGAAGAGAGAGAGTAATGGGGGAGAAGTATTGAGGAAGAAGAAGAGTGAGAGTGGGAGCATGTGGGAGGTAGGGGAAAGGGAAGAGAGGAGGGGGAGGGGGAGGGATGGGTGGGGAAAAATGTGGTGGGTTGGTGCGGATTAGCAGTAGCACGGGAGTTAAAACGCGCTGCTCCTAAGGAAGTAGCAGCAGCGCTCTTTGGGCAACGGCGCTACTGCTAACCAGGACAAAAAAGAGTGCCAATTTGAAATTTAGCAGCAGCGACCTCAGAAAAAGTGCGCTACTACTATATCCATAGCAGTAGCGCGGCTCGTGGCACCGCGCTGCTGCTAAATGGACTTTGGTGGACACCGCCGGTCGATATTTGTAGCAGCGCGGTTTACACCAAGCGCGCTACTGCTAAAAACTTGTCAGTAGCGAGTTTCCCGCACACGCGCTACTACTAATTAGCAGCAACGCTCCTTTTTGAGCCGCGCTGCTGCTAAGATTCTGTGTATAGGCTTTTCCCTAGTAGTGGAGCCCTAGATTGATTCCGCCAAGGTTCCGCCTCGTGGCGGTGGAGTTTCGTCCCGTAAGCTTGCCCATGATTTTTTCCATGGTAAAAGTGATGATATAGCAGAAGATGGACGCCGGAGGCCCACCAGGGGGCCCAGGAGATAGGGGGCGCGCCCTATAGGGGGGGGCGCCCCCCTGTCTCGCGCCCCTGTCTCCTGGACAGGGTGTGGGCCCCCTGGCCTATTTCTTTCACTCAGAAATTCTTATTAATTCCAAAATGTTGTTTCGTGGAGTTTCAGGACTTTTGGAGCTGTGCAGAATAGGTTTCCAACGTTTGCTCCTTTTCCAGCCAGAATTCTAGATGCCGGCATTCCCCCTCTTCATGGTAAACCTTGTAAAATAAGAGAGAATAGCCATAAGTATTGAGATATAATGTGTAATGACAGCCCATAATGCAATAAATATTGATATAAAAGCATGATGCAAAATGGACGTATCAACTCCCCCAAGCTTAGACCTCGCTTGTCCTAAAGTGGAAGCCGAAATCGAAAAATATGTCCACATGTTTAGAGATAGAGGTGTCGACAAAAATAAAATACGGACATGAGGGCATCATGATCATTCTAATAATAGCAACATATATAGATTCTGTCATATGATTTCCTAAGCTCAAGTAACAAGCAATTCACAATGTCAACTATGGTTCTAAAACTTCATTGGGAACTAACAAACTATAATCTCAGTCATTGAAACAATTGCAATTTATCTTAACATTAGAAAGAGTCAATAATAGAGCTTTTCAGCAAGCTCACATACTCAACTATCTCGTAGTCTTCTATAATTGCTAACACTCACGCAATACTTGTGGTTATGGAGTTCAGCCGGACACTGAGAAAGACAGGGGCTTATTGTGTTGCCTCCCAACGTATTCACCTTTAGGTGATGTTAACAATAATAGCCCATGCAAACTTACATCCAATTGGATATATATATCATGATCTTTCAAACACGAAGAGCTTGCCAAAGGATAAAATGAAAAAGGGAAAGGTGAGGATCACCTTGACTCAAGCGTAAAGTAAAAACATAAAGTAAAAGGTAGGCCCTTCGCAGAGGGAAGCAGAGGTTGTCATCACTACAAGAAATATGTCAAGTAGTGACCTTCTGTCAGTGACCCTAGAAGAATTGGTCATAGATCTATGACCATTTTAGACCAATTGGTCAAGAGCTGTTCGGGGGGCTCCAAACCCTAAACCATTGTGACCATTTTGGTCAGAAAGGTCGTAATTTCCTTACACGAAATGGTCACAAAGCAAACAGTGCTAGTCTGCTGCCTTATTTCTAGTTGTTAATGACCAATATAGATGGTCATAGCCTTGTAGATTGTGGTGGGTTGTGATGACTAGGCGCCATCTCATCAGTCTTGCCTATGTGTCATGTCCATGTGGCAGTTTTTGCACTAGGTTGTGAAGCAACCTATATTTCTGTTATTCCAAAAATTCCCAAAAAATTCTCATAAATGTTTTGGATTATATCTTCATCAAATATGTCAAAAACATTCCTTGCCTAGTTCAAAAATAATTCGAAAATATTCATTTTCCTATTCTGTTCGGAGCAGCACTTTGTGAAGGAAGTACCACTTTGGCATGTCCAAATGGTATCCATTTTCTACAGTGCTTTCCTATGCTTAAATAACCATCCTCCACCAAATGCCAGCTCAATCCATTCATTATTTTGAGCCCAGCTTCAACATTCGTATTTATGTCCAGTGTGGTACTTTGTAAAGCAAGTACCACCTAGGTTCCTCCTTTTGAGGCGAAAATTTGTGAAGACGGTCTTCTTAGTAACTGATCATCCTCAGCCAAAACTCACGCCCATTGGCCATGTGCATTTCCCGTACCGCAAATCAAACACTTGGCTGCTTATTCATGTTTGAGCAAAGTTCGGTCTCCTCATGAGAATATTATGTTATAATTTTCTTCCTAGAACCTACCTGGGGAGTTCCCAACCCACTAGACATGCCTAGGCCTCCCAGAACGCATGGCAACGCCACGGTCACTCGGTGACCACGCGACGGCATGCGAGCGTATGCGCTCTAGAGTTGGGGCCCTCGGCCACCATCCAAACCTCGATATCTCGCCATCAAACCATGTACTTCTAATTAAATAGATACTTATTTACCTAGAAATTATTTTTGAAAAAAATAAAGAGCAAACTATGAGGCACCTACAGTTCAAATTTGACCCGTTTCCAACTGAATCGACGACAATTTGTCTTTTTCACCAGAGGTGGATCAAAACTTTTTTCACCCAACCATTTTGTCAATTGTGCATTATATATGGCCTAGTATTTTATAAAATTGATTTGGTCCATTTTTGCAACAATTATTTGGTAGTTCCTTCACAAAAAAACCTCGTTTTGGGCACTCGGAAAATGAAAAATGAATTTTCCGTGCAAAGAAAATGAAAACTTCCTTAGGCAACATTGTTTGGAATTACAATATGTACCCTTGTGCACAATATGAGATCATTTGAACAAACTATGCCATGAATGCGGCCATAAGATTGATCATTTGGCTTGAAAGCCATGAATCTTCACGCATGATAGCTCATTTCTGAGAACACTTTTTTAAAATAATTGCCGTATTACAAGTTTGTTATTTTTCCTAGGAACTTGGCCACATATAATGACACAATGCGAAGGTTTTCCAATTTTTTGATTTTTTTTGAATTTTTGATGCCCGTTTCAAAATGCGGTCAAAACGGCGGGCTTGACCGTTCCTAGCTAGTGGTTGAATTTTGGAATACTTTTGGTGTTTCTATGATAAAATAGATACTTATGTGCCTAGAAATTATTTTTGGAAAAAATAAATAGGAAACTATGAGGCAGCCGCAGTTCAAATTTGACCCGCTTCCAACTGAATCGGCGACAATTTGTCTTTTTCACCAGAGGTGGATCAAAACTTTTTACACCCAACCACTTTGTCAATTGTGCATTAAATATGTCCTAGTATTTTAGAAAATTGATTTGGTCCAATTTTGCAACAATTATTTGGGAGGTCCTTCACAAAAAAACCTCCTTTCAGGCACTTGAAAAATGGAAAATGGTTTTTTCGTCCAAAGAAAATGAAAACATCCTTAGGCAACATTGTTTGCCACTCCAATATGCACCCTTGTGCACAATATGAGATCATTTGAACAAACTATGCCATGAATGTGGCCATAACAATGATCATTTGGCTTGAAAGCCATTGATCTCCACACATGATAGCTCGTTTCTATGAACACTTTTTAAAAATAATTGCAGTATTACAAGTTTATTATTTTTCCTGGTAACTTGGCCACATATAATGACACAATGCGAAGGTTTACTAATTTTTTGATTTTTTTTGAATTTTTCATGCCGGTTTCAAAATGCGGTCAAAACGGCGGGCATGACAGTTCATAGCTAGTGGTTGAGTCTTGGAAAATTTTAGTGTTTCTCTGATGAAATAGATAATTTGGTACCTACAAATGATTTTTGGGAAAAATAAAGAGCAAACTATGAGGCAGCTGCAGTTCAAATTTGACCCGCTTCCATCTACATCGACAGAAATTTGTATATTTCACGAGAGGTGGGTCAAAACTTTTGAAACCCAACCATTTTGTCTATTGTGCATTAAATATGTCATAATATTTTATAAAAATGGTTTGGCCAAATTTTGCAACAACTATTTGCTAGGTCCTTCACAAAAAACCCGATCATTGGCACTCCGAAAATTGAAAAATGATTTTTTGTGCAAAGAAATAAAACCCCCATCCCAATATACACACATGTACACAATATTGGATCATTTTCACAAAATATTATCCAATTTTCCATCAAAGATTTCATATGTTCTTAAAAAAACCATTTTTACACTCAGAAAATAAAATAAAATTGTCATTAGTGGAAAGGTGTGTGCCATGGATCGATGACATGGCACACATCCATCCATCCATCCATCCATCCACATCCATCCATCCATACCACACCATCCCTCCCTCCGCTCCTCCTTCTGCTCCTTCCTCCCAAACCCTAACAGCACCTCCTGCCTCCCCCGATTCAGATCGAATTGATGGCAACGCCGCACTCCCTTCCGCCGCCGTCACTCCGCTCTCGATCCAGACCCCCCTTGCAGCCGCACCTCTCCCTCTCTGCCACACCTCTCCCCTCGCCGCCGCCTCCCTCTCAGCCACCCACATCTTCCCCTTGCCGCCGGTCTACCACATCCGGCAATGTCGAGGACAGTGGGCGCTAGATCCGGCACCAGCGTGGCCCCTCCATCAGCAACTCGATCAGGGGGCGGCGACGTCATGGCTTCCCCAACCCCACGCCGTGGGCCTGAGCCACCCGCTGGCCTCGGCTGGGTCCCAAACGAGCAGCCGCGCAGGATGATGCTGATGGCGCTGCATCCGCGGCCCCCGACCATCCCGCCGGCGCTGCGGCCCGCGGAGGTGGCCGCCCGCGAGGTCCTGCTGCGACTACACCCAACGGGAGGAGGCAGAGCGGCGCCAGCACAGGGTCCAGATCGAGGCGGGGTCCTTCCTTCCTCCGTCTGCTTCTGCCCGGACGCCATGGGAGTGCTAGAGACGTCACAGCGCAGCTGCTCCCACCAAGTTCCAGAAGAGCTTCTGGATCAAGAACAATCAGTATATAAGTATGAGTTAGTTAGTAAATGGCTTGGCTTTTTATACTTCATCACGCTCAACTAGATTTTGGCACTAGCTAGCACCTGATGATGATGATGATGGTGAATGAATGTGAAGGGAATTTTGTGGTTGTTGATGCTAGTGGGAGGGACGAGGCTCTTGAATCTGGAAGCAAGATGGCCTGTGTCGTGTTGCGCGTCCTCTTTCATGACCAGGTTCGTGCGCTCGAGAAATCTGGCGAATGGTGAGTCCCTTGCTGTCTCACAATTGTTCCTGATACTGACAAAGGAAGAATTGGAATTAGGGGTACTATTATACAAGCTTTACTGTAATGTTGCTCTGGGGACTAATGACCAGTAGGCCCAGGTTTCTCTTACACCACACCACACATGCTACTGTATGTTGCAACATGATTACTATTAGGTTGCCACAAATTGTGACACAAGGAAGAAGAGTCCATTAGTTTTCAGTGTTATATACCACTTGTAGACAACTCAAGGCTTCCCTTCCCTTTAGTTGCCAGGACATTGGTAAAAATACACCCTCCCTTGCAATATACTACATACATATAGATTTTCTTGTGATTTCACGTTTATTCAAGTTGTAGTATAAGCTTCTTTCTAGTGTGATTTATCTCACCCATCTTCTCCCCATCCCTTCCATTCCCTTCGCTGATGCATTTGGTTTCCAAGGGAGTAGCTCGTGCGCTGGGGCATGTGTTGAGTTGTGGCTTGTGCGCAGTTGTGACACGTTTGGTTTCCACGGCTCGTGTGCTGGGGCACGCGGATGCATGCCTTTTTGTCGTCTGTAATTTTGATGATTGCTTGTAAGCTCATGCCGTGGCCTTGATCTGTAGGTTTTAACTATTTCTGTTACCGATTCATTCTAGCGAGATGTTCCTGAATCATGTCCGTGCTTTGTTGCATGTGTTGTTGGATGGATTCGTGTAGTACTTCTGGTTCTGTAGGATCTGTGAGTTCTCTATGAGAGTTGACAGCATGAACTTCATCATGTACTTGTATGGTGAATTGATTAGATTTGTATGTTGTTAGCGTAATTACTGCAGTAATTCGTAGATCTAACAAGTACCTGCAGTCTGATTGCTTCAAGTGCAATTCCATCTCGTTAAATGCATACTTGTCTGTATGGTTGTTTCATATGTTAACCTCACAAATAGATAGGATATTACTTTGTTGACACTTGTTCACTTGGATCTGTTGTTTCTAACACCTTCTTACCTTGATGTTTCTGTTTGCTAGCTTCAGCCATGGGCAAGGAGAAGACTCACATCAACATCGTGGTCATTGGCCATGTCGACTCTGGCAAGTAGACCACTACGGATGGTGCGCCCCTTCCCATGCCCGCTCTCCTTTCCTTGGATGGATGGATGGATCTCTGGTTTCTTGGTTCGTCTGAACAGTTCGGATCTCTTTGGTTGGCAGGGTGCAGGTGCTGTACTACGCGGTGACGGCGCTGTTGGGGGCGGCCATGAGGGCGTCTATGCCGCCGTCGAGCGCCCACTGCATCTCGCGCAGACCGCTGCCGTCATAGAGGTCGGCTTCTCTTCTCTTCTCTTCTTCCCCCCCTCTCCCACCTCTTCGACTCTTAGCTTCAGAATTCTACTTGCTGAAAACAGAAATTTTGGTCAAACTATGTAGTCATATTTAGCTTCTTTTTAAAGTGGGGGTTGGACATATTGATCAAGTAGGATTACTGCTGTGAACTGAGTTAAGGAAGACACAAAATGGAGTTGAAGCTAAACACAGTCTGAATGTAGAACCGCAAACCAACAGAGTACCGCTAAAAGGGACTTGTGAAAACACCGCGATGATGATTTGACTCCATTGTTATTTCTGTCCTTATTACAATTTTGTTCTGAATTTACTATGGTGTCCTGGTTCTTTCTGAGTCTTGTTCTGAGTTTGAGAGGTTCTGACAATCTTGTGTTTTCCTGGCCCTGGTGTTGATGCTGCTGCTGCTGCTGGTGGTGGTGGCGCAGATTCTTCATGGGCTTGTAGGGTTGGTGAGGTCTCCGGTCTCTGCCACTCTTCCACAAATAGGATCAAGATTATTTCTTTCATGGGGCATCTTGTGGAGCTTTCCTGAGGTACCAACCTTGATCACTTGCAAGTTGTATCTTTTCACATTAGATAGATGATGAAAGTAAAAATTGCTTTGACAATGTTGATTCATCACTCTGTACATCTATCTTGCAGACACAATCTCATATTCTTGTAACTTCTTTGGTCATAAGCTGTAATGTAACTCATCTTGTCTCTTGTGTAGGGTGCACGAATGCCACTTCTTTCACCAGCGACCCTCCCCTCTACGCCCAGCCTGTGGAACACTTCGACGCCATCTTTGGAGCCGCCAATGCCTTCCTGCAGGTAGCACCTCCTTGTCCCTCTCCATCCTCCATTCCCTTGCAGTTCCATTTTTTTTCTTGAAGTCATCCTACATACCTGCATAATTAGGCACATATGCTAAAGTGAAACTAGTGCTATATTGCATCAGATGGTTATTTCTGGATTTCATACCAGTTTATTGTTGTCCTGGCTATGCTTCATACCTTGCTTTGGTTTTCAGTAGCAAGTAGTGCCTTAGTACCTTTTCTATCATCTGGTGTCCATGCATTGAAAATTTGGCTATTATGTATTTATTGTAGTATCGAGAATGGCTCAAAACTGAAGTTCTTAGGCTGTACATATGTGTATGCTCCATTCTTTTGGGCATTTTAATTCAGTGTTGGCGTTGATTTAATGCCCATGTTTAGAAACAAATTACAGTAGGCTAAATAGGTTAATCTTCTTGGTTTGTTCGCGTGCAGGTGACTGATGAGCTGATCTTCTTCCACCAGTGGTATCGGGAGGTGATGCTGGAGCAGTACATCGATCAGCAGATGGCAGGGAGAAGCTGGGACAGCCCTAATGAAGTAACATCACCATGTGGGCAATCCAGTAGATTGACACAACATTGGTGCTTGGGTGATGGGACAAAGTATGTGTACTAGTGATGGTACATGATATTCGTGCTTATCATTGATGTTATGTGTGATCAGCTAAAATTTGTGCTTCTCGTCCAATTTATGTGGATGTGCGCTTGTGCACTTGTTGGTCCTTGAACCTTGCTGTGTAGAGGAGTCGATTGATGATGTATTGTATTTCATGTGATGTGTTACTGAAATGAAATATATGACATATTGTATTATGTTGTATTTGTTTTCTAATGGGCCTATCCTTAAATGTGCATGCTTTTGACAAAATAATGCATCAACCAATTCAATTAAGAAAATAGGTATTGGGCTGGGCACATGTCGGCTAGATTGATGGATTGGGCTGTGAAATTTACGATGATTGGGTCAGGCCCATGTAGGCTAGATTGGTGGACTGGGCTATCAAATTTATGATGATTCCATTTGGTCACTAACACTGCCACGTCAGCTCTGCCACGTCAGATCATACGTGGCTCAGGCAAATGGGTAGTGACCTTTCTGAAATTTTGGTCGTTGGTCTAGCCATGACAAAAATTCCAAAAAGGTCAAGTTTGTTCGTTCTTGACGGCCAACTGTTGACCTTCTGAATATGGTCAAAAAAGGTCAATAACCGATAAATATGACGAATCAATGACCAAAATGGGGAGTCATAATTGACCGTATTTCTTGTAGTGCATGCGCGTTTAGGGTTAATGCACAAAATCTTAATGCAAAAGAACGTCACTTTATATTGCCCCTTGTATGTGGACCTTTATTATGCAGTTCATCGCTTTTATTACTTCCACAACAAGTTCGTACAAAGCTTATTTTCTCTGCACTAATAAGTCATACATATTTAGAGAGCAATTTTTATTGCTTGCACCGATGACAAC
This sequence comes from Triticum aestivum, assembly GCF_018294505.1. Lineage (NCBI taxonomy): Eukaryota > Viridiplantae > Streptophyta > Magnoliopsida > Poales > Poaceae > Triticum > Triticum aestivum. Next base: position 538,137,365 of record NC_057807.1, on the reverse strand, counting down.
TTATTTGAAGGATCTTACTCAATCCATAGGTAGGTATGGTGGACTCTCATGGCAAAACTGGGTTTAAGGTTAATTGGAAGCACAAGTAGTATCTCTACTTGATGCAAGGAATTTGTCTAGCATGAGGGGGAAAGGCAAGCTCAACATGTTTGGAAGGTCATTGACAATATACTTTAACTGAGATGTCGGAAAACATAGACCATTACGTTGTCTTCCTTGTCCAACGTCAACTCTTTTAGCATGTCCTACTTAATGAGTGCTCCCAATTATAAAAGTTGTCCAAGATAATATATTTATATGTGAACCCCTCTTTCCTTATCACTTCCTATTAACTGCAACGATGACCAAGGCTACGTTCATCAACTCTCAACAATTTTTATGCCTCATATTTTCTATGTGTGAAGTTATCACTATCCATAAGATCAATACAAACTCCATTATTCTTTCTACTTTCTCAAGATCATAGCAACATAGCAAAGCCCTTGACTCAACACTAATCTTTATTATAGATAGCACACGGACTCGAATACATAAAGAGATCACAAAGCAAAACTCAAAACTACTTGATATCAAAACTTCAATCTACTAGATCAAGATACTACTAAAAGGATCGAACTAAATAAAGCGGTAAAGATAGGAGTGTGATGGTGATACGATACCGGGGCACCTCCCCCAAGCTTGGCAGTTGCCAAGGGGAGTGCCCATACCCATGTGATTATGTCCTCGGAGGTGGTGTTGGTGGAGTTGTTGCATTTTTCTTCTCTAGCTTGCGTCTGAGGCTAAAATTTTCCTCCCTCAGATCCTCATTCTCGAGCTCAAGTTTCATTATCTTTTTGCATAGTGCTGCCTTGCTGTCCTGCAAAAAAACATGGTGGGATAGATTGGACCTTAGGGAGGCTTGACTTCTGGAACTCCACATGCATATCACCAGGTTGGGGTAGTGGATCGTCCTCTTCATTGGAACTTGTCTCCTCCTTCCCCTTTGGATCATAGTCTTCTTCTTCCTCCGTGGTCCAGCCATAATGTTCCACATCCCCATATACTTTTGAATTTGCGATATAATCAGCCATGTAGCTCCCCCCCTCCAAATCTTGGGACGACATCTTGCTCTATTCTGTAACAGGAACAACTCAAAACGAAAACAGAGGATATTCGCGTGATACTGTGGTCAAAACCTTCGGGAGTATATATAGTGAATTTCTACCGACCAAAATACGTAACATACAAGAAAACGGAGTCCGGGAGGCTCACGAGGTGCTCACGAGACAGGGGGGCGCGCCCTCCACTCTCGTGGGGGCCTTGTGTCCCTTTCGGACTACTTCTTTCTTCCTAAAATTCTTAAATAATCCAAAACTTATAGAAATTGCCATTAAAGTTGTTTTGGAGTCGGTTTACTTACCGTACCACATACCTATACCTTTTTGGAGTCTGGAACATTCTGGAAAGTGTCCCTTATGTATTCCTCAGGGCTTATGGTTTCAATAATATTAGTTTCAACATTGATAGGATTACCTGAAATATAGTGCTTAATTCTTTGACCGTTTACCACCCTCGGATTTGTGCCTTCGAAGTTGTTGATTTTTATAGCACCAGAACAATAGACCTCCTCGATAACGTAGGGACCTTCCCATTTTGAGAGACGTTTTCCTGCAAAAAATCTTAAACAAGAGTTGAATAATAACACATAATCTCCTACGTTAAACTCATGCTTTTGTATCCTCTTATCATGCCAGCGTTTGACTTTTTCTTTGAAAAGCTTGGCATTCTCATAGGCTTGGGTTCTCCATTCCTCCAGTGAGCTAATATCAAACAACCTCTTCTCACCGGCAAGTTTGAAGTCATAATTGAGCTCTTTAATAGCCCAATATGCTTTATGTTCAAGTTCAAGAGGTAAATGACACGCTTTTCCATAAACCATCTTATATGGAGACATACCCATAGGATTTTTGTATGCAGTTCTATAGGCCCACAATGCATCGTCATCATGTTTTTTGGACCAATTCTTTCTAGATCTATTCACAGTCTTCTGCAAAATTAATTTGATCTCTCTATTGCTCAACTCTACTTGACCACTAGACTGCGGATGATAAGGAGATGCTATTCTATGATTGACATCATACTTAGCAAGCATCTTATGGAAAGCACCATGAATAAAATGCGAACCACCATCAGTCATAAGATATCTAGGGACTCCAAACCTCAGAAAAATAACTTCTTTAAGCATTTTAATAGAAGTGTTATGATCAACACTACTAGTTGGAATAGCTTCTACCCACTTAGTAACGTAATCAACAGCAACTAGAATATGTGTATAACCATTAGAGGCAGGAAAAGGTCCCATATAATCAAAGCCCCAAACATCAAACAGTTCAATAACAAGAGAATAATTCATAGGCATTTCTTGACGTCTACTAATGTTACCTATTCTTTGACATTCATCACAAGAGAAGACAAACTTACGAGCATCACTACTAGGGAAAAGCCTAGCAGCAGCGCGGGTTTTGGGCCTATCAGTAGCGCGGGCAGGAGCGCTACTGATAAGGCGCTACAGCTAATGCTTAGCAATAGCGTGTCTTGACCCACGCTACTACTATATTGACTTAGTAGCAGCGGTTCTTTAGAACATCGCTACTGGTAATTAGTAGTAGCGCTTCTCCTTACCCGCGCTACTACTATTATTTAGTATTTTATTTCTTTTCTTTTTCATGTTGTATTCATACACCTTTACACAAGTTTTCATACAACAGGAATTTAGAGATTGTTTTTACATCATAATGAGTTATTACATCATGGGGTGAAAGAACCGTGGACTAGTTTCAAGTGGATGTCCATCCACTTGATACTAATTCGCGGTTCTTTCACCCAATGATATAATAATATCATCATCATCATATCATTAACAACTTAGCATCATAATACATCATTGTCATATAACACCTCCTCAATATCATCGTTTTCATCATTAACATCACATAACACCTCCTCAAGATCATCATTATCAACTCTAACACATTATCAACTCTATTACATTCGATTAAGACCTACTACATTTTCTAAGGTAAAATAACAAAAAACAAGATAGCCCCTGACTCTCCATTATGGAGAATGGATATTAGCCTGTCTCCCATTCTTGCCTTTCGCTGAATGTTACTTCCAAGAACCTCCTTGCGAATGTCCATACATTTCTTCCATTCTTTGATGATCATGTGTTCACGGGTTTTAGAAATCTGATATGCACAGGTGAGTTCCGTAGATTTACCTGGCAGTATGTTCAGAACTAAGAGGCGACCATGCAGAGACATCAGATGAGGCACACAATCCATCGGGAGTTTCTGTTGAAAAACATAATAATAACTTCGTAGTTAGCAAAGATGTGCTAGTTTTAGAAGTATGCAAAAAATGCACGGATGTCGTAATATTAAAAAATCTTACCAGGGTATCTCCAGAGAAGTTATCGTTGTTCAACACATGCACTAGTGGCACGTATTCACCATAATTTGGAGGAGTTCGATAATAGTCATTGTAATTCTCAAGAAGAGTACAAAATGCGATCAGATGATTTTTCTCCTTATACGTTAATTGGGTGCCTTCGGTGTAGTGGGTTTTATCTACCATCTTCCACACAGTCTTTGAAGAATCAAAATAAGCTGTCAATGGAAATAAGCTATCAACTATTTTGAAATAAACAATATAAATTAGTTAATAACTATGTTTGAGAAACTCACATAGCGGTACAATTGGAAGCGTATCAACAAGGACCCAAATGTCCATATTGTCTTCCTCGCTGTCAGGATCACCAAGATCCATGGTGACAATCATACCCTCATAAAAACCATACATTTTGCAAAGTGCTTCCCAATTTTGGCAACCAAAATGGGTTACGCTCTGAGCATCGTACAAATTTACTTCAAAATCCATATCATGATGGGTCCTTAGGTGTATTTTCTTTGTTTCGAAATTTTCATGGTCTTCAAAACCCATCCTCTCCAAGACATAGCGTCTTGCATGGCATGGGATAAGCTAGTCGAATTGTAAAATATGAAAATTAGACGTTGAAATAGTTGAAGTCATGCTTAATGGAGAAAAAAACACTTGTCGTTGTTGCGTACCGTTTCACAATCGAAGGTCTCCTCGAGCTTAATGCTGAAGCGCCGATCGTCGTCCAGCCGAACGAACCTGTAGCACATACCTCGATCGTCGTGGCACCAGCTACACTCCCCCGAGAGACCGTCGTCGTCCGAGTACGACATTTCCTACAATCATAATTCAAAGATTAAACTTGTACATATTCTAGCACAAGTCATGCCAGAATTCACGACAAAATCCGCCATGACCATTGCTAAAAAAGGACATATCAAGCGCCTGAAATTTGCCGGAATGGAAATTAATCAACACTCCGGCAAAACATAGGCCACTCGAAGATGTAAACTGAACATGAACGGCCACTTGGGCAACCACATCCAATTTGAGCAACAACACAAGATATACAAGGATATTTGGCTGGTCTCACCTCGATGTCGGAGGGGATCGGTGACTGGGACGATGGCGGGGATGTCGGAGGGGGTCGGTGACGGGGACGACGGAGGTCACCTGAAACCATATAAGTTATCACTAACAACAAACATGACATGTTCAACTAGTTTTATTAATTCAACTAGTTCTTACTAAATAGAAACTTACTATAAATAGAAAAAAACTAGTTCTTTCTAAAAATAAAGTAGTTCAACTATTTATATTAATTATCTTACTAAAAATAGATTAGTTCTGTTAATTCAACTAGTTCAACTAGTTTATTAATTTACTTACTAAACTAGTTCAACTACAACTAAAGTAGTTCAACTACCAATACTACTACTAAAAATCTAGTACTAACTAAGCAACATCTAGTACTAACTAACCCTAAATTAACATCTACTACTACTAAATCTAGTACTAACTAGTGGCAGGGGGTGGGGGCGACGGAGAGGTAGCTAGGGGCGGCGAGGTCGAGGGCGGTGGGAGGAGGGCTGCCGGCGGAGGAGGGAGGAGGGGCGGCCGCAGGCGGAGGGAGGAGGGCGGCGGCGGAGGAGGGAGGCGCGGCCGCAGGCGGAGGGAGGATGTGCGAGGAGGATGGAGGAGGGACGGAAGGAGGGGAGTACCTCGGTGGCGGACGAACGAAGGCGGCGGCGAAGACGGACGACGACAGTTGACGCGGGCGAGAGTGAGAGTGTGAGTGAGAGGGCTGGTCCTCCGTGGGGATAAGGTAGGGATAGTTGTAGCGTGTTTGCCAAAACGTGCTACAGCTAACCTGAGTAGCAGTAGCGCTCTACAGTAAAGTGCGCTACTGCTATAGCTAGCGGGGGGGGGGGGCAAGGTCATGGCAACTATAGCAGTAGCGCTGTAGGCTACACACGCGCTACTGCTACTTCCAAGTCAGTAGCGCGTTTGGCAGACACGCGCTACTGCTAAGTAGCAGTAGCGTGGTATTTTGAAGAGCGTTGCTGGTAAGATTCTGTGTATAGGCTTTTCCCTAGTAGTGCATCTTTGAAGAGAGTAGGCCAATAAAAACCAGATTGTAGTACCTTGTGTGCAGTTCTATCACCAGCATGGTGTCCTCCATAAGATTCAGAGTGACACTTACGTAGAATCTATTACGGTTCATGCTTAGGCACACAACGTCTAATAACACCATCTACTCCTTCTTTATAAAGGTGTGCATCATCCCAGAAGTAATGTCTTAAATCATAAAAGAACTTTTTCTTTTGCTGGTATGTGAAACTAGGCGGTATATATTTAGCAACAATGTAATTAGCATAATCAGCATACCAAGGAGCAGTATGGGAAGCATTGATGACCGCTAATTGTTCATTAGGAAAGCTATCATTAATAGGCAGTGGGTCATCAAGAACATTCTCTAACCTAGACAAGTTGTCTGCAACAGGGTTCTCAGCACCCTTTCTATCAATAATATGCAAGTCAAATTCTTGGAGCAAGAGAACCCATCTAATGAGTCTAGTCTTAGCATCTTTCTTTTCCATAAGATATTTAATAGCAGCATGATCGGTGTGAATAGTAATTTTGGAATCAACAATATAAGGTCTAAAGTTATCACATGCAAACACAACTGCTAAGAACTCTTTTTCAGTAGTAGCATAATTTCTCTGGGCAATATCAAGAGTCTTACTAGCATACGAGATAACATTCAATTTCTTATCGACTCTTTGCCCTAAAACAGCACCTATAGCATAATCACTAGCATCGCACATAATTTCAAAAGGTAAATTCCAATCAGGTGGCTGAACAATAGGTGCAGTGATCAAAGCTTTCTTAAGCACTTCAAACGCTTCTACACAGTCATCATCAAAGACAAAAGGAATATCTTTTTGCAATAAATTAGTCAGAGGCCTAGAGATTTTAGAAAAGTCCTTAATGAACCTCCTATAAAAACCGTTGTGACCAAGGAAACTTCTTATACCTTTTATATCCTTGGGACATGGCATCTTTTCAATAGCATCAACTTTGGCTTTATCAACTTCAATACCTCTCTCGGAGATCTTGTGCCCCAAGACAATGCCTTCATTAACCATAAAGTGACACTTTTCCCAATTCAAGACGAGACCAGTGTCTTCGCATCTCTGCAAAACTCGATTAAGGTTGCTCAAACAATCATCAAAGGAGGATCCATAGACTGAGAATTCATCCATGAATACCTCACAAATCTTTTCACAAAAATCAGAGAATATAACCATCATGCATCTTTGAAAGGTAGCAGGTGCATTACATAAACCAAAAGGCATACGTCTATAAGCAAAAGTACCAAAAGGGTAAGTAAAAGTAGTTTTAGATTGATCCTTCACTGACATAGGTATCCGAGAGAAGCTAGAATAACCATCTAGAAAGCAAAAATGTGTGTGTTTGGATAGTCTTTCTAGCATTTGATCAATAAAAGGTAAAGGGTAATGATCTTTCTTAGTAGCTTTATTTAACTTACAAAAATCAATTACCATCCTATAACCTATAATATTTCTTTGCGGGTTCAATTCATCTTTATCGTTAGGAACAACGGTAATACCTCCCTTTTTTGGGACACAATGGACATGGCTTACCCATTCACTATCAGCAATGGGATAAATAATACCTGCCTCAAGGAGCTTTAGTATCTCCTTTCTTACCACTTCCTTCATCTTGGTATTTAATCGTCTTTAAGGATCTCTAACTGGTTTGGCATCTTTCTCCACTGAAATTTTGTGTTGACATAATGTGGGACTAATGCCCTTAAGATCATCCGGAGTATATCCAATAGCAGCTCGGTGCTTCTTCAGAGTTTTTAATAATCTTTCTTCTTCTTTCTTTGAAAGGTTAGCACTCATAATAACATGATATTTTTCTTTTTCATCAAGATAAGCATACTTAAGATTATCAGGTAATGGTTTAAGTTCAAACACGGGATCACCCTTGGGTGGAGGGGGATCCCCAAGAATTTCAACGGGAAGATTATGTTTCAGCATAGGTTCCTGTTTAAGGAACACTTCATCTATTTCTTCCCTTTCCTTCATAAACATATCGTTTTCATGGTCTAGCAAATATTGTTCTAACGGATCAGTTGGAGGAACAACAATGGAAGCAAGAGCACTAATTTCGTCCTTACTAGGTGGTTCCCTTTCACGAGGTTGTCTACTAAACTTAGCAAAATTAAACTCATGAGACATACCATCTATGCCAACAGTGACAATATTCTTTTCACAATTAATCTTAGCACTAGCAGTATTATTCAAGAAAGGTCTACCAAAAATAATGGGACAAAAATCATCTTGTGGGGAACCAAGAACAAGAAAATCAGTAGGGTATTTAACCTTCCCACACAAAACTTCAACATCTCCAACAATCCCAATGGGTTTAATGGTGTTGCTATTAGCAAGCTTAATAGTAACATCAATGTCTTCTAATTCAACAGGTGCAATGTCGTGCATAATTTCTTTATAAAGATCATAAGGTATCGCACTAGCACTAGCACCCATATCACATAAGCCATGATAACAATGATCTCCTATTTTAACAGAAATAACAGGCATGCCTATGACAGGTCTACGTGTCTTAGTATCAGGTCTAGCAATATTAGCAGTCTCACCCAAGAAAGAAATAACATGCCCATCTAAGTCCTCATCCAAGAGACCTTTAACCATAGCAATACTAGGTTCAACATTAATTTGCTCAGGAGGTGTATAAGTCCTAGTATTACTCTTACGAACAACAGTCGAAGCTTTAGCATGATCCTTTATCCTAACAGGAAAAGGTGGTTTTTCAACATAAGCAGTAGGAATAATAGGATCACTATAGGTAATAGTCTTTTCTTCGACTGTAATAGGTGCAACTACTTTCACTTCAACAGGAGGATTATATTTAAACCACTTCTCTTTAGGGACATCGACGTGAGTAGCAAAAGATTCACAGAAAGTAGCTACTATCTCAGAGTCAAGTCCATAGATCTAAATCCACGAAAAGCACCGGTATCCATAAAAGATTTAACGCAAGCGAACTTTTTAGGTGTCATACCTGACTCCTTACCATCGTCGGAACCCCAATCTTCAGAGTTGCGTTTAATTCTTTCCGATAAGTCCCATTTGAAATCAATAGTCTTCAGCATATAAGAACCAACACAGGAAGTATCGAGCAGGTTGCGATTATCAAGAGAAAGCTGAGCATAAAAGTTCTGAATAATCATTTCCCGAGAGAGCTCATGATTGGGGCATGAATATAACATTGACTTAAGCCTCCCCCAAGCTTGAGCGATGCATTCTCCTTCGCGAGGCCAGAAATTATATATGTAATTACGATCACGATGAACAAGATGCATATGATAGAACTTTTGGTGAAACTCCAACTTCAATCGCTTATAATTCCAAGATCTCGTATCATCACATAGCCTATACCATGTTAATGCATCTCCCTTCAAAGATAAAGGGAAGACCTTCCTTTTGACAACATCATCGGGAATACCTGCAAGCTTAAATAATCCACAAACATCATCCACAAAGATAAGGTGTAAATCAGGATGCAATGTTCCGTCTCCTGCAAATGGATTAGCTAGCAGTTTTTCTATCAAACCCGAAGGAATCTCAAAGTGAATATTTTCATAAAGTTCAGTAGGTTGAGGAGCATCTCTTTGCTCTTCTGGTTGGGGTGAAGATACCCCAAACAAACCCCTCAAAGGATTAGTTTCCATAGTGACAAGTAACAGAAAATTTCAGCATACTATATAAATGTTTCCTTACCAAGTTCCACTCACCAAAAGCGCTACACTCCCCGGCAACGGTGCCAGAAAAGAGACTTGATGACCCACAAGTATAGGGGATCTATCGTAGTCCTTTCGATAAGTAAGAGTGTTGAACCCAACGAGGAGCAGAAGGAAATGATAAGCGGTTTTCAGTAAGGTTTTCTCTGCAAGCACTGAAATTGTAGGTAATATAGTTTTGTGATAAGATAAATAGTAACGAGCAACAAGTAAATAAAGTAAATAAAGTGCAGCAAGGTGGCCCAATCCTTTATGTAGCAAAGGATAAGCCTGGACAATTTCTAATAATGAGGAAAGAGCTCCCGAGGACACATTGGGAATTATCGTCAAGCTTGTTTTCATCACGTTCATAAGATTCACATTCGGTACTTTGATAATTTGATATGTGGGTTGACCGGTACTTGGGTACTGCCCTAACTTGGACAAGCATCCCACTTATGATTAACCCCTATTGCAAGCATCCGCAACTACAATAAGAAGTATTAAGGTAAACCTAACCACAGTATTAGACATATGGATCCATATCAGCCCCTAACGAAGCAACACATAAACTAGGGTTTAAGCTTCTGTCACTCTAGCAACCCATCATCTACTTATTACTTCCCCATGCCTTCCTATAGGCCCAAATAATGGTGAAGTGTCATGTAGTTGACGTTCACATAACACCACTAGAGGAAAAGACAACATACATCTCATCAAAATATCGAACGAATACCAAATTCACATGACTACTAATAGCAAGACTTCACCCATGTCTTCAGGAACAAACGTAACTACTCATAAAGCATATTCATGTTCACAATCAGAGGAGTAATAATATGCATAAAGGATCTGAACATATGATCTTCCACCAAGTAAACCAATTAGCATCAACTACAAGGAGTAATCAACACTACTAGCAACCCACAGGTACCAATTTGTGGTTTTGATACAAGATTGGATACAAGAGATGAACTAGGGTTTTGAGAGGAGATGGTGCTGGTGAAGATGTTGATGAAGATTGACCCCCTGCCGATGAGAGAATCGTTGGTGATGACGTTGGTGATGATTTCCCCCTCTCGGAGGGAAGTGTCCCCGGCAGAACAGCTCCGCCAGAGCCCTAGATTGATCCTGCCAAGGTTCCGCCTCGTGGCGGTGGAGTTTCGTCCCGTAAGCTTGCCCACGATTTTTTCCAGGGTAAAAGTGATGATATAGCAGAAGATGGACGTCGAAGGCCCACCAGGGAGCCCAGGAGATAGGGGGGCGCGCCCCCCTGTCTCCTGGACAGGGTGTGGGCCCCCTGGCCTATTTCTTTCGCTCAGAAATTCGTATTAATTCCAAAAAGTTGTTTCGTGGAGTTTCAGGACTTTTGGAGCTGTGCAGAACATGTTTCCAATGTTTGCTCCTTTTCCAGCCAGAATTCTAGCTGCCGGCATTTCCCCTCTTCATGGTAAACCTTGTAAAATAAGAGAGAATAGCCATAAGTATTGAGATATAATGTGTAATAATAGCCCATAATGCAATAAATATTGATATAAAAGCATGATGCAAAATGGACGTATCAATGCGTCGGGTGCATGGATGACATAACGTATCGCCAGCTAGATAGAGATCCCGGGTCTTTGAAAACCGTGTTCATGGGACATTGAAAGTGGCTTCGCGACGATGATTCATGGAGGAAACGCAAGGATCTATTCGATGGTGAAACCGAACCCCGAAGACGTCCGCGTACGAGGAGCGGCGAGGAAATAGACGAGTTGTTGAAAAGTTGGAAATATTGCCCACTGCCGGGAAAGAAGCAAAAGGCGCCAGAGCCGGGAAAGAAGCGAAAGGCGCCAGAGCCGCTGCTGAAGGTATGGAAAACTAGGTCTGTTTTCTGGGACTTGCCGTACTGGAAGATCCACCGTTTGCCTCACATCCTTGATGTCATGCATATCACGAAGAACTTGTGCGAGAGTCTGCTTGGTACCCTTCTCAACATGCCAGAGAGGACCAAAGATGGGCAGAAAGCAAGGGCAGACTTGAAATCAATGGGCATCAGGGAGGAGCTTCACGCTAATGATGATGATGATGAGGCGAAGCAGGACACGGAAAGTCGTCGCAAAGGCAAAAAGGCCAAGAAGACCGGAAATGACTTCCCTCCCGCGTGCTTCACTCTAAGTCAGGAGGAGATCGATCAGTTTTTCACCTGCCTCGTAGGAGTAAAACTTCCTTACGGTTACACAGGTAAGATAAGCAGATACCTAGACTCAGTGAAGCAGAAGTTCAGCGGGATGAAGTCTCACGACTGTCACGTGCTGATGATGCAGATACTTCCAGTTGCAATCCATGAGATCATGGACGCGCACGTCCGTGAAATGCTATTTGGCCTATGCAACTTTTTCGGTGTCATCTCTCGGAAGTTGGTTGGCGTGAGGCAACTCAGAAGGCTACAGGAAGAGATCATGGTGATACTATGAGAGCTTGAGATGTACTTCCCGCTCGCATTCTTTGATGTTATGGTGCATCTGCTGGTCGATATCGTGGAGGATATCATCCAACTCGGGCCGACGTTCCTGCACAGCATGATGCCGTTCGAAAGGATGAATGGTGTCATCAAAGGATACGTTCGCAACATGTCACATCCAGAGGGAAGCATAGCCAGGGGCTTTCTGACCGAAGAGTGCATCTCCTACTGCATGAATTATCTAGGCATCGAGAACCCCGTTGGTCTGCCCGTCAACAGGCACCTCGGCAGGCTCGCTGGATGGGGTCACCGCGATGGTCGCCGCGAAATGCATGTCGACTTCGAGGGTCGACTCACCGACTTTGAAAGAGAAAACCTAGTCGCGCTACAACACATAGACGTGGTCGATCCTTGGGTGGTAGAGCACAAAACCTTTATTGAGAAGACGTACAATGACCGAGGCCAACAGAGGACGGACGGAGATCTAATCAAAGAGCACAACTCATGTTTCACGCGTTGGTTCAAGGAGAAGCTTCTGTCGTACCCTTTACATGAGGATTCTTCTGCGGAAGAAAAACTCATATTCGCCTTGTCACAGGGTGCCGAGCACAACCTGATGACCTATGAGGCATACGATATCAACAGCTACACATTCTACACCGAGGGAAAGGACATGAAGAGCGATGGTTATCAGAACTCCGAGGTAACGATGGAATCCTACACCGGTAACGACAAGGACAGATACTACGGAAAGATCGAGGTGATCTGGGAGCTGAGCTACGCTGGAGAGAAGGTCTCGATGTTCCGTGTCAGATGGGCCAAGAGCGTCATAAAAGAAGGCCGGTATTTCACCACCATGGTTATACCCGAAGCCAAATCCAAGACCGCGGGCGCAAACGTCACCATGAAAAATGAGCCATGGGTACTGGCTTCCCAAGTGGACCAATGATTCTTCATTACCGACCCGTCAAAGCCCAGTCGTGTTGTCGTGAGGAGAGGCAAAAGGAAGATCATCGGAATGGATGGAGTCGCCAATGAGCAAGACTTCGACAAGTATGGCGACCCGAAGATGGAACATTACGACGATGATGAAGTGCCATACACCACAAGAAGAAGCAGGTCCGCCCTACCTAAAGGACGTCCGTTCCACAGAAGAACTCCATTTGCGAAAAAGAAGGGCAAGAAGATTGTGAAAAGATAGCTAGCTAAGATCGATTGTATTTAAATCGTAGTCTTCATTTCTCGATTTTAATTCGACATATTGAAATGATATTTCTTTTGTTATAGTCCTCATGAATATTTATTTATGTTTATTATGGTATTGAATTTCTAACGCACAAATAGTATTGAATTTGTTAATATTTTTTGAACTCATGAATATTTTTTAATTTCATGGGCACGTTTTGAATTCATGAATATTTTTTTTCAAATTTGATGACATTTTTTCATATTCATAAATGTTTTACCAATTCACAAATGAATGCAACTAAAAATCCAAAAAAAACAAATTTGATTATATTATCAAATAACAAATTTGATGATATTTTCAAATAACAAATTTGATGATATTTTTAAAAAAATTATTACTGTTTTTATAAAAAATTATTACTGTTTCATATTCATATTCATTTTCTAAAAAATTATTAGATGCAACAAAAAGTAATAATAATAAAAAATTACTTATGACGCACCGCTGGGTGGTGCGTCATTGCCATCCAAAAAAAGTTACTTATGGCGCACCGCTGGGTGGTGCGCCATTGCTATCTAAAAAATAGTTACTTATGGCGCACCGCTAGGTGGTGTGCCATTGCTATCCCTCCCCCGACTAAAATCCCGAATCCCCGATCCCATTTCACA
>NC_057807.1:538094032-538123555 GCF_018294505.1 Triticum aestivum | reverse complement strand
CCACTGCGCCGCCGCCCCTACGTGCGCGGCCGCCGCCGCGCCCCCGCGCCCCCACTACTGCAGCTCCTCCGCCGCCCACAAGTCGACACCCCATCCACCCTCCACCGGACAGCAAGCCGCCGCGGCCCCCAACTATCCCGCCGCCGACCCGCAACCATCCCACCGCCGACGACCGCACGGGGTGCAGGACGAGGAGGACGACCGCCGTCTTGTATTGAACACTTGTGACACGCCCTGTTGGTCCATGGCGTACTCCAGCAATGCCGACGGCGACGATGGCTACTCTGAAAACATCTTCATAGGTAACTTTTGAATTCCCCATCATTAAGAGCGAATAGCGAGCATGCAATGTTAGACATCTCACCATACTTGGTTATGAACAAAAAAAGATGAAAGAACACAAAACATCTCACCATGAATTTTTTTATGACGTTGATTTTTGTTAAATGGTGCACAAAGGGCTTCCCAACGAAGGCCACACTTGATGGTAACATCACAGTAATATTATGGGTCTCATCGCGACTAAGCTTACTCATTCGTTGAGGGAAAATTGCTGAACTAAATGGGCCATCGTCAACATTTTCCTCATCGTCATCATCTTGCTCATCCTCGTCATTCTGGTTGTCATCATCATCCGATCTGCCCTCATCTTCACGTCTGCCCTCATCATATTGGTTGTCTCCATCATCGTGGTGATCCTGGCTATCATCATGATCCTGGTCATTGTCATCGTCATCGCTACAGAAATACATTTTCCTTAACCTGCTGACCTCTGTATTCATGGAAAAGGATATGTACTCTCCTCCGATGAAATTATTTTGTGCAATGTACTGCTCCCATTCCACGCCATATATGATAGTTCTATCCTTTCGTTTACGCACATCCAGTTTGAATGTGCACCCCATATCATCATCAAAGTACATAACATTACCGCAAAAATTGTTGAAATCAATCCTTATGTTGCATGGGATACACTATGCAGCAGTTCATCACTAACAACAAAGTCAGCACAATAACTATACAAATGTTTTGAACATAATATTAGTTGATATTAAAGACTGTTAGCATTGATTTTTAAAATCCTTTCGTCAAGAAGAGTCTGAAATCTACTGCAGTATCCACACTGTCCATACATGGACATTTGCAGATATGGCAGATCGTACGCCTCATGATCCCTAAGAATCATTATGAAGCACTTATTCATTCTGATTTTGAGTGGAGGAAGTGAGTAAGAAGGGTTCGAGAAAATTTTGTATGACCTTTGCTGAATATTGAACACATTTTGAGTGCCAGAAATTGATGAAACATAAGTTAATCAATGTTTCATCAAAACGTTGCACTCATTTTCAAAACCAATGCACTTGTTATATGTAAGAAAATAAAACAATAGTGTCAAATCAAATGAAATTCGGCATGAATTTTGCTTACAAAGTGGAACTATGGAGTGACCAAAATTTGGTGAAACGGAAATGAATCAACGTTTCGTAAAAATATTGTCACTGCTTTTCAAATCCTTGTGAATAACATGGATCCCATGCACTTCTCATCTGTAAGAAATTCAAACATATTTGCCACTTGTCATATTTAGCAATGGTGATGCTAAAACCATGCACTTGTCATATGTAAGCAAATTAAACAATATTGTCATAGCAAATGAAATTCAGCATGAACTTTGTGTACAAAATTGACGTATGGAATGATAGAAATTTGGTGAAACGGAAAAGAATGAACATTTCGCAATAAAATTGTCACTCTTTTTTAAATCCCTGTGAATAACATGAAGCCCATGCACTTCTCATATGTAAGAAAATTCAAACATCATTGCCACTTGTCATATTTTGCAATGTTCCAAATATTAGGACACCTACCGATATGAAAAAGAGTTATTTCAATTATCTAGTACTGCTCCTGCCGTTGTGCTTCTCGCTCTCTTATATGATTTACAACTAGTTAATCCAGAAATTTATAAGATACAAATTCTAAACCCTAAAGCATATAATTTATTCATGGAGATATAGTATCAACACCGTTTGGCCGCTTTTCTGGCCGCGGACATGATGGCGGTCTAGGCGGCGCTCACAGCGTCGCTCATGGAGATCCGGCGGCGCTCATGGCGTCGGACGCGTGGAAGGTGCTGCCAGCTGGTCAGAGGGGCGGCGGTGGAGGTCGAGGCGCAGGACGGCACGGGAGGGGACGAGGGTGAGAAAATGGTAGAGAGAAAGACGAAATAGTGGAAATGAAAATTTTGTGGAGGTTTGCTAGGCGGGTGCGGAAGGGGAACTGTTTGTCGAGTGCAGTGGTGGCCAGCACAGACACCCGCCGCAGCAAACATTTTCAAAATTTTGATTTAGCTGGTGCACTTGCCAAAATATAGTTGTGGTGGGCGCCTAGGTCGGCACCCGCCACTACAGTTCACATCCAGCGGGCATATTTGGAAGAGCCTAGTTGTGGTGGGTGCTGGCCAGCGCCCGCCACAAGCATGCTCATAAATGTAACGGGCACGACCAGGTACCCGCCACTGCTCTTTCGGAATAATAGCAGTGGCGGATGACATGTCTTGCCCGCCACTATTTATAGTTCACCTATAGGGCTTCTCCTAGTAGTGTACGCAAACAACTTCAGGCCCGGCGGCACGCCGATGAGAACTTGGAGCATGCATGTGCCAGTGCTATTCGTAAGTTCAGTCTTCCTAGTCCATATTGCCCTTGGTTAATATTGATCTATCTTGAGCTCCGAATTCGGATTGCCCAGCAGCCCGCGAGGAGGTGGCCCAGCTCCAGCAAGCTTGAAGGATGCCAACCGCGTGCGCGATGAGGCCAAGGACGCCGTGCGTGCTGACGAGGAGGCCAGTAGTCTAAAGAAAGCCATATGTGGCTTATTTTGACAAAGATTATCCCATTTAAGGGAAATTATTTCATCTTAATCAAATTTAACCACAAATGTGCTGGGTTTTATTCCCTTTTATTGCATTTGCACTTCCTACCAAGATGGTCCCATATGCCACTCAGACTTTTTTTTCCTGTCCAGCCAGACATGTTTACGTGTAGATGCATATGAATGTGACCTATGTGACTATAATTGTGTTCAATACACATATTTCAATATGTGGTATGTACACATGTTTTCTTGCGGGTAATATGTGGTACATACACAAAAGGGATAAATATGTGGATCTAAAAATAGCCTATTATTTGATATTTTAAATACACAAATGTGTACTTCTTGTATTGCTCATATGTTGTAGCATATTTTTTTGCAGGGATCCGAGGGACTGTTTGTTAATGAAACAATACACATTACATAGAATACACAAGCGCATATGTAAAATACACATTACATAGAATACACAAGCCAGCCACCAGCTACCTAATTCATATCCAGCAATCCATTTCACTTTCTTTTCCTCGAGACCATGGCGGAACCCTCCACTCTTTGGAGAAGTCCGAGACTGGAGGCCAAGCGGCTGGGCCACATCACGGATCTGTTATGCGAGCTCCTATGGTGCATCACCCATAGGCTCCCGTCAAGCCGAGACGTCGCCAGCTTCCAATTGACGGGCAGGCCCGTGTTCCGGCATGTCTGCGAATGTTTAGGGGGGCTGGATTTGCTATATCCGACTGTAGATGCTTCGATAGATGCAACGTGGAAGAGAGATGCAGTGAGGCCACACTGCTAGACTACATGGCATATGTCTTGCAAGTGCTAATTCAACGTGAGAGAGGGTAAGCGGACAAGGCGAAAAATTGGCAGTAATTACGAACGCATTCAATGCATTTCAACTATATACTCCCTCCGTTCTAAGGTATATACTCCTTCCGTTCTAAGGTATATGCCTAACCGATCCAAACGAACGAAAAAGAATAAAGCGTGTCTATTTGAGTTGGCGCGTTGGAGTTGCTCTTAACTAATTTGGGAACTGGCCGGAGTGGCTGGAAACGGGATTTTTTTGCTGGGAACTCTCGGCCGGCTATGCGAACAAGAAAACGCTCGGCTGGCCAACCGCTCAGGTTGGTCCGCCCTCCGCCGGCTGGATATATACAAATAATTTCCCGATTTTTCTTAGCTGAGCGCGTGAGACGCCTATACCGCAGCAGGTCACTTTCCTGGGCCTCTCCGCAAAAGCGCCGGCAGGCAATGTCGTGGTCGCCTCCTTCCCTAACCCACCTGCCACCTTCCACATCTACAATCATCCCAGGCAAACCCGTCGCCAATCGAATCGTCCACTTCTAATTGCCTTCGCTAGATCTAGAGGCCACACCACCGCTAACCCTCCAGGCGCGCGCTGGAGCTCCTTCTTTCGGCGGCCAAACACGGGATCGCCGTACAGCGGAGAAGCCGAGGTTGTCTCGTTGCCAGCGGTGTGGAGACCTAAGAGAGGTATGTCTTCTGCTGCTACTGATGCATGTCATGTATTCTTCAGGAATGACCCCCGTGTTCTAACACTTGTAGTTAGTTAGTTACTGGTTGGCGTTGGCATCCTCTCTTCTATATGGCCTGGCTTCGGTTTGCAGCAGCTCCTGCTCTCACAGTGTGACAAACGAGCTGTATTGGTGCTTTGTAAAAAAAGAATAAATAGTGGAAAGAGGATGTTTGCCTTGGCCCTTGATGGGTACAGGAATCTCCAATCGTTGTTCATCAAATCGGACACACTAAACATGCATGAACACGTCCACGAAAAACGGATAGGAAGGCCACCATCTAATATGGTTCATCAAGTGTCCACTCCTTGTCTAATGAAGAGAGGAGAGAGAAGAGCGGGAGAGAAAAAGTGGGTTTGTGGTGAGGTCCAATGCTTGTGAGATCCAGTGACATGCCATGAGCATGTCATCGGTGAATAGTATGGTAACATGCACCCTATATTCCACCGTCCGATTGAGAATCAACGGATAGATCAATGTGAACAACACCAGGGCTACAATACGTGAACAGTGCCAGCGCCACAATAGCACCATGAACAGGAAACCAACACAGTACACTTCTACAGTACTCTTTGCTACAGTACGTGATCTAGGCTGTTCGATTTTAATCCAATGGCCATGTTACGCGTTGACATGTTGTGTGCATGTCACTGGATCCCTGTCCGCCCAGACTACATCAAACCTTATTCATGTTTACCTTTCGTTTTTGCGATTCGGACAATCGAACTGCTTCACAGATGTTTGATGTACCGCATTATATAGCTAGAAGTCTTGGACCACGCGGTCCAGACATTAAAAAACGCTCTAAGAGTAGCAAAATATTGTACTACCATAATTTTCGTTACCTTGGACTCATGCGGCGGCAACTTAGCTAGTAACATAGTGGGAGTAACTTAGCTAGTAACATAGCGCACTCCAAGAAAATTTTGCTTATGTGGCATGTAGTTAATGAGAGGTGGTAACATAATATGTTACTGTAACATAGCAGTTTCCAAGACAAGATGAGTCTACAAGCTAATAAATGAAGTCCTCTATGACACTAATAGTATGTTACTTTGCACTATGAAGGTAGTAACTTAGACTAGTGTCGTATGCATGCCACTAGTATAAGTTACTCCCCACTATGACCAGCCAATACCCATGGCCATGTCACGGCCACCGTGGAGCACGCCACAAACGACAACCTACCTGCCCGGGCTAGGTCCGGGTCCTACCATAGTGTGCCCCGCTAGCTGCCAGCTCCACCGCAATCCTGTGGCACCCCGGGCTCAGCAGATGCGTCCTGCATATCAGCCCAAAGATCTACATCTTCTGGTATAGTGCAGATTTGGCATCAAACACAACTTTAATATATTACAACACATAGGGACAGGGTACATAAGTCCAAGGTTTTGGATTATGATTGAACAATTTTTCTCGTGGGGAGGCGAGATTCTTGGTCACCGCAGTTACTGAAAAATGCCGAAATTGAATTTGAATTCCATTTTTTTAATCTAGATATAGAGAAGACTTGAACAGCTATTGACAAGGAAAGTGCTGCTAGCTAAGTGGTGCGTCGTGTATTGGTGTGCTAAGTTATAATGTGGCCGTGAGTTTGACTTTTATTGGTTCCTTTTTTTTCATCTATGTATTCTGAAGATATATATCTATACCTATACTAATAATAATCTTTATCTTTATCTTTTCTTTACCTAATAATAAAGCACGGGGTTACCCTACCAACGCCACCCGTAAGTGGCCAAAATAATTTACTTTCTCTTTGATTTCAGGTTCACGTAAGATAGAGCTACCTCGCCCAAGTGCCATCTTAGTAGAAGGACTGCGCATTGTTGCAATTTTCGGCCCGGCTATTTTGTTTTCAACCTATCTTTTTTGGTAGATTCAAATACTTTTCAAAATATTCTTATCATTCATACCTTAACTCTAAATTTAGAATTATATACACGGAAATAGCTCAGAAAAATGTGTCGATTCCAAATATAATATTATCTTTCATGTTAATCATGTCTAAAATTATGTTTATGTTGCATCCTCTATCTTTTATATGGGGTATTTTAAAAATGTCTATTTTGTTATGCATGTCCAGGTATGTCCTTACTGATTCTTCTCAGTCACCGCGTTTGCATTGAATCGACACAGCCCACTCATCCGGTCGCCTCGCTCATCAACATTTGTCCATCAAGTCTGCTCTGGAGCGGCACTGACCGACATGAATGTGTGGCAACAGTTTCATGCGGGAGTTTTTTCCCGATGGGACCGGGTTATCGAATGCATAGGTGGAAGCACTCCAAATGCTTGCAAAACCCTCTAGTTTGCCTCCGGTTTGCGGGCAAATGGACATCCAAACCGATCCATTGACCGATGAAATATCATATTGAATGATGGTTTAGGTGTCCGTGTTGGAGATGACCGTACACGCATTGCCAGCGTACCACATCGAGGGAGGGAAAGGTCTTGCTGACTTGTGGGGTCTAGCCAAGTGTGTCATATATTCTAAAGTTTTGTTGCTCGAGCCATCTTTAGTTTCATAGGCGTGCACCTTTTTTAGCCGGTTGTTGTTCCTGTTCTGGTTGTTCTGCTTGACCCATGCATTGAACGCTACTAACACTAGCATCCATACCTGGACGTGGTTCGCACTAGCGGCCAACTTGGACGCTATTACTGGATCATTATTTATTATTAACGAAACATGGTGGGCAATTAATAGGAAAACGCATAGTTATGATGTTATTTATGGCATGATCAGCATATTGGCATTACGTCCTTGACAAGTAGATTGTTAAACTTACTGATGCCTACTACTACTAGTCGACTTCGAGAGCGCTTCTTTGCTTGTCTCTATGTATTAAGTTCAAAACAAATAGAGTAATGTTGTAAACATGATGACATCGTGTAGACAAAATAAGACCAATCAATATGATCTAACTCCGTCGTTTTACCCTTAGTAGTAACAATACAAATACGTGTCTCGCTACTCCTCCTATCATAGAGTGAGGACACCACAATATTGAACCTACCACAAAGAACCTCTCCCACTGAAGATAAATCAATCTAGTTGTCCAAGCTAAACGGATAGATCAAAGAGAAATAGAATGTTATACAAATCACACATAATGAAGTTTAGAAATAACTCACTTACTTGCAATGAACAATCTGATCATCACCCCACAATTCATCGGATCCCAACAAAAGCACCATAAAGGATTACATCGAATAGATCTCCGACGAGAAAAAATCTATTGAAGATCAGAGAGAGAGAGAGAGAGAGAGAGAGAGAGAGAGAGAGAGAGATCTAGCTACTACTATGGACCCATACGTCCTGTGAGGAACTAGTCACACCTCATTGGAAGTATACCAACGTTGATGTAGAGGCCTTCCGTGATCGATTCCCCCTCCAATAGAGTACTGGCGGAAGCCTCCAGATGGGATCATGGAAGAACAGAGACATGCGGCGGTGGAATAATTGTTTCGGGTCTCGCTCTGGGGGTTTCAAAATATTTGAGAAATAACGGCCATGAGGGGCCCAGAAGGAGGCATGCCGCACCGTGCTGCCTTGACGTCTCCTTGTCTATCATCTGAACTATCCCCGAAGCTTTTAAGGTCCCTCCTGGTCCAGAAAAAATCGTCAAAAAGTTTCACTGTATTTGGACTTAGGTTGGTAGGGATTTTCTATAAAACCAAAAGCATGCAGAAAACAACAACTCACACTTGGGACTGGGTTAATAGGTTAGTTCTCAAAAATGATATAAAATGGCATATAAAGCACAGAAGATTGATAATATAATAGCATAAAACAATAAAAATTATAGATACGTCGGAGACATATCAGTTCACTTTCAGTCCATCGAGGCTCCCTTCAACAACTTTCATCTCTCAACCGTATATGTATATATATATATATATATATATATATATATATATATATATATATATATATATATATATATATAGGAGTAGGATTTTCTACAAGTGCTTGCCACAGGACTAGTTAAGGGTTTCAACGGTGCAAAAGTTCTCAAAAATTCTGAAAAAAATACTGAACCAAGGTTTACCAAGGTATATGGTGGAAAAACTCTCAATCTGGTATTTCGATTGTCAATGATGGTTGTTCTGCCCAATATTTCCTCGTGCGTTACCAAGGTTTACCATGGTCTCAGAGGAACAATCCCCTACAACAAAAGTCGGTATCATTCCTCGCAGAACATCTCTGGAGTGTTTGTATATATGGGGACACATTCTCTATATCTGGTAGTTCGGCTATCGATGGTGTTCATTTCACAATATCTCGTTCTGTGTTACAAGGTCTTCGAGAAGGAGATGAGGAGGAACGACCTCCAAGGACAATAGTCGGGATCCTTCCTTCGAGAAACATCTCTCATCTCTCATGTGGGGCCACATCGGATTGAAAGTCAACACACAAAGCCAATAACTAGCCTTTAAGTTCACTGACAAACATCCGAAGTTTACTACTACAACAAGCATTACTTCAACACTACTACTACTACTACAGGGATCATCACTACTACATAGTTCATCAGGAATACATAGATCATCACTACTACATAGTCAACACGACTACTACAAATAACAACATAACTAATCGTCATCTGAGTCGCTGATCAATGCATTCCTGCTGGAAGATCCTGCCTCCTCCTCATCATTGGAGGTGTTGAACAAGCCATTCCTCTCCATCTCCTCGAAATCCTTTTCGACTTGCTCAAAAATTATAATATCTATCTCCTCGTGCTTCTTCTTCCCCCATGCCTTCTCCTTGTTAGCATAGAAGTCAATCTCCTCCGCGAACAGATGGGGATTGGCCGCGGCATAAGCCGCCATGGCCGCCTCATCCATCGCCCATATCCGACAAGACTTCTCCTCCGTACTGGAATAAATCAGGTAATAGGGGGGCGACAAATGCCAATGTCTTCGCATTTGGAATCTCGGGGAAGTTAGGTGAGACCTGTTGTGGCCGTACATCCATGCCACCATGTCGTACGAGAGCATGGCTTTCGGCATTTTCTCGAGCATTGCTTTCGGCTGTTTTCTTTTTACCGAGTGTTGTACTCGGCAAATATCATTTCAATTATTTTATTTTCTTTAGTTCTACATGTATGTGCATGTATGTATAGTAAACAAGTCACAAGTAGGGTTTCCACAAGTTATTTAAATCTTCAACTATTCAATCAAACTAATAAAAAGCATCATAATTATCAAGTCACAACCATAACAACAACTTCATGCATATGCTAGGGTGTCCACAAGTTGGATGCTCAAATTAAGTCATATATATATGGTAGCATTATTGACCTCCAATAGTTGGAGATTATTTTCAAATGATGGCAACCACAACCATCATGTTCAAGTCGTTGCGTGCGGCGTTCCTTAGAGTAATTAGCACAGCTTGTCCAACTTGTAGTTTTTTTCCGACCAGGAAATTCTTCCACCCCTTGAATATAATGCATCCGTATGTGTCTGTCTTGTGAGCAGCAGTACTAGTGA
Source organism: Triticum aestivum (assembly GCF_018294505.1). NCBI lineage: Eukaryota > Viridiplantae > Streptophyta > Magnoliopsida > Poales > Poaceae > Triticum > Triticum aestivum. The sequence continues at coordinate 538,113,638 of NC_057807.1, read as the reverse complement.
CGTCCCCTGCTCCAAGCCATAGTCCAGCAAAGACTTCTTCACCCGGGATGGAAATGCTGATAGCTATCTTCTTATGTAATCTATGGGATGCCATCGTGGATGATAAGCAAAAAAGAGCACTCTCATGTGAGAGCGCCACACATGGACGAAAAACAGATATGGATATAATTTAAAAGAACATGCCATCACGTGTTTGGTGATAAGATTGTGTTCGTTAGGCAAGTCACAAATGGGACCACATGTAGATATTGCTTGGTGGTAGTATGTCAAGGAGGTAGTCAGTCTCATCATCGTCAAGCCTGATTCTTCTGTTGAAGACGTAAGAATGGAATGGGTCATGATCAAATCGGCGACATTTACAACATGCATCGTGGGAACTGGTCCTGTCAGGGAAAAACATATCATTACTCCACAGGTTAGACCGTTATGTGTAATGAACTGGCCCCATCCTTCGCCTCCCATACAGGTCCTTGTCGGTCCTTTATGCAGTTCAATGTTGTAAGTGACCCCATGACACAAAAAGGGCACAATCTCTTCTGTTAATTCGTTGAACTCTAGCCTAGCGTTGCATGGGACAATCTGTGCAACAAACGCAAAACAAACACACATTAGATAAATTCTGCTAAAATGAAAACATAAATGGTTACAACTTTATGGAAAATATATTATTTAGAGAGAGAGAGAGAGAGAGAGAGAGAGAGAGAGAGAGAGAGAGAGATTGTTACCACTGATGTTTGGAAGCCCTCAACCAGCATGTCAATATTGTAAGATGATCCACTTGAAAACTTTTGTACGCAGTCCGACATGCATACTTGGCACACCGTCATATCCTGTTTGACATGCATATTTGGCACACAATGAAGGACACATGCTATTATGAATAAAGCACAACTAGCATTTATAAGATGATATATTGATACAACAATCATTTCATAGATGTCTACAAATTAAGTTCTTTTCATTTCCTAATTTTACTTTTATTTTCTTTATATAGCTAGCCATACACATGAATTGACCTAAATGTACCTATATATTGGATAGCGCGCGCGCGCGCACACACACACACACATACTCTCTCAAACTCATACATGGATGCATCCATCTAGAAAACAGAAAAAAACATGTAAACTATTGGCCAGCGTCATCTAGATTGAGTAGAAGGTGTAGGTGTCGCGCGGCGCCGGGGGAGCTGCGGTGGCTGGCCGGTAGGGTGGTCAGCCTGACGGTGTCACCGTAATGCAACGCGGAGGCGGCGGACGGCCGATCAGATTTGGGGGAGCATGACCGGTGGTTAGGGTTTGGATATAACTAGCCTCCATCCCGAAATACTTGTCGGAGGAATGGATGTATGTAGACGTATTTTAATTTTAGATACATCTATTTTTATGCATTTCTCCGACGAGTATTTCCAGACGGAGGGAGTATATAGTTTACCGAGTGCTGCACCGCGGGATCTCGGCAAACGTTGCCACCATCACGGAGCCGCAAGCTGCAAACGGCCGTGCCACGTGGCACGGCTTTGCTGGGTGCCGTACGTGAGGAACTTGGCATATGCTCTGTAAGCCGAGTTCTGTCACATTTTCCGAGTACTTCCAGTCAGGGGCTCAGCAGCATCTACCATATGCCGTGCACTGATGTTTGCCGAGGGCCATACTTGTCTTACGATAACTTTACCGTGATCCCGTGTTATGGTACTCGGTAAACAACAATGTACTCGATAACTACGATTTTTCCAGTAGTGTAGCCACCAGACCGGTCATTTCAACACGGACCTGGGACATCACCATAATAACTCAACTGCCGGCCACGAGAACACTTACTACACAAATATTTGGAGCAGTGTTTTTTTTTTTTGAACCGGGCATTACCCCTTTCCATTAACCAAATAACGGAAATACAGAAGTCTCCGAACTGATCTAGAGAAGGAAGTGGGAAAGGGGAAAGCGAGTTCAACGCATCACCAGGAAACCCACCACAGGAACTCGCCTACGAGACACCTGCTGTGGCGCGAAAACCCAACGACACCTACAGTTCTTAGCAACCAACAGACTCCAGCAAAGTATCATGCAAAATACACGACCCATCAGGTCACACTCTCGCGCAGGAGAACACACAAAAGCAACCCTGCCTTCCCGAATTAGCTGGAGGTTGAAGACGCGAGCTGTCAAGTTGTCGCCGAATCTTCAGTCGCAGCTGCGCAGATCATCATCATGTTGCTAGTGCTGCGCCTCAGCATCTCTGCTCCACGCTCCATCGCCTCAAGGTCTGCCCCTTTTAGGAGACCTGCCCAGTAGGTGATGAAGACACAAGCGGAAAAGACAATCTCAAAAGGAGTTTTACGGAGCTTAAACTCAAAGGTTGCTCTGTTTCGATAGTTCCAAATTGCCCAGCTGATGGCAGCAAGACCGAAGGTATAGAATTTAGCACCATCAGGGAGACATATATAACACCAAGTGTAGTACTGCCAAAGATTATTAGGACATAGATCAGTGCCCAGGACCGCTCCTACCGATCGCCAGATCACCCTGGCAACAGGGCAAAGGAAGAAAAGATGTTGTGCTGTCTCACGAGCAGTACAAAACGAACACTTAGCATTACCAGGCCAATTTCGACGATTCATAACATCTCTAGTTAGGACCGCGTCCTGAAACAATTGCCACATAAAGATTTTGATCTTAAGGGGGATATTAGCTTTCCAAACCCACCGATAGTCACACCCTACAAGATTTCTTTCAAGGAGTTTGTACATGGATTTAGTAGTAAAACGACGTTTAGGCCCAGGGGCCCAGCCAACCTGATCTGGCTCTGTCGAGGAAATAATACTCGGCACAGTTGTGCGCATCTCATTCCACATGTTCTCAAGAGGGGGATTTAACCTCCTGCGAAACATGTCGCCGGCCTCCACTCCCCCCCAGCTTGTCAACCGTAATCTTAGGCATATTACAAATGCTAAACAGCTGCGGGTATTGAACACGCATAGGGGGCATTCCATTCATGGAGTCCTCCCAAACTTGAGCCACATCCCCCAAATTAATTTGAATAGTTCTGCCCCGCATGTAATATTCTTTAACTTTCATAATATGTTTCCAGATAGGGGAATCATTAAACTTGCTTTTCACCGTGGCAACCGTATCTCTCTTCAAGTATTTGGCCTTAACTATATCTTGCCAAAGTCCTTGTTGAGTATCAAGCTTCCACCACCATTTTACCAGGAGGCTGATATTTTGTTTACGTGAGTCCTTCACGCCCAGCCCACCTTTGTCCTTGGAGCGACACACTCTGCTCCAACGAACCAAGTGATACCTTCTTCGTCCCTCCCAACTTTGCCAGAAAAACCGACGTCTCCTTTTGTCCAGTTTTTCAATGAAGGTTTTAGGGAGAAGAAACATAGCCATATAGTAAAAGACTATACTGGACAAGGAGGAGTTCAGCAGGTAAGTCTGCCACCCGACGAAGCAATTTGGAGCAGTGTTGATAAGAGGAATTCCCATGACGGCTGGCTAGAATGGCACTTACTACACAAAACTTGGGATCAATGTGGAGACAAACGAAATTAGCAGCCGCCTAAGACGGTTGGCTACATAGTAGCACTTACTACACGGCACCTGGGAGTAGTGCCAACAACAAGAAACTTCAACAGCTGCCCAACATGGTTGGCTACAGAGTAGCACATACTACATGGAACCTAGGAGCAGTGTTGCAAAGATAAACTCGATAGCTGCCCAAGACGGTTAGGCGGTTAGCTAACTTACTATATGGAACATGGGAGTAGTGTCGTGGAAAAACAAAATAAGTAGCTGCCTATGATGGATGGCTAAGAAGTAGCACTTAATGAACAGAACATAGGAGCGGTGCCAACATAAGCAAAGCGAGTAAAGGTTCATCCAAATCATGTCAAATTTATTAATGTTGCTCTACAACTACTCCACACAAGTACAAATTGATTAAACTACATACTGTACTCTAGCAACATATCATCACATCACTTTCGATCATGGCCAGTGGGCCATTTCAACTTGTCTCTCGATCACATTCATGATCACTTCCCATACCTTCGTACATTCATGACCAAGCTCTTTCACCTGTTGATCACACTTGAGTTATTAGTTCGTCATTAGCAGCATTGACCACAGATGTCACATAGTATGAATTGTGCCAAATAACATGGACTCGGCTATTCGAATGCATTTATACACTCTACAGAGGTTGTGCACATACCTACACTATGCAGCTCTTCACCATGTACCTCGGTACACTTTTCCCTCTTGTGTGGACTAGTTCTGGTCCAACAAGACCGTCTACCATAAGTTTCTCTTACCTTGTCACCGACATACCCCACGGGATGATGCCATGGATGAGAGACTCTGCCCCCCTTTGTCCCCATGACACTGCCAACTCTAACACTACCACCATTGTGGTCAAAACTATACCTCCAGGGGACCAATCATTTATCAGAGCTCAATCATACACACCCAGTTTCTCAGGGTTAGATGCTACCTACCGATCCAAGGTAGCGCACCCGTCTCAGCCTTTCCTTGTTATGGTGACACAAATAAGAGGCGTCTGAATGCACGTAGTCAGGGACTTCCCACAAAGGCAAATGTGGTCGCACTTGTGAGCTTGATTCGGCCAAGCCAATGAAGGATTTATTAACCAAGTTCATTTTATCAACTTCATTCTTGTTACAAGTCTACTAATTCAAGTCATGTTCAAATATTGTTCGCAAAATCAAGTCGAGCTAGCAATTAATATAGAAACAATATTCATATCACCATACATGTTTATGTGGCCATTTTAATTAGGTTCATTAATGTGATCAAACAAGTATGCTATTGCCTAAGCAATGTATGAACACTACATAACCGAGCATATGAGGATCTACCTGGCACAATAAAGCAATGATGATGGCCTTAAATACTCACGTAGCAATACACAAAATTAACATATGTAAACCATTGCTTCATCAAGTCGGCAATCAATGGAGGTTGTGTCTTGCATTGAGCTCTAAGCTTCTTTGGAAACAGTTGCGATCGTCCCCCGGAAAGGGTCAGCGAAAAGTGACTTCTCTGAAAAGCCTATCTGAAGTAGAATGACAAAATGCTACTTTTTTTGTATGTCCAAACATCATGAAAGTGACAACATGGGAACAATATATTCAAATGGAGAACGTGGTCTTTGGAATCACCTGGATCACACTTATGGATAACAAGTTATAGAGGTTTTACTGTGGGGAGCTAATCTATAATTAAAATAATTACATATGGGTCCACTATAGAAAATCAACCGATAAAAAGGAAAGTGAGCTATGAACTTTGGGCCATTTTGGCTGATTTCCTCCGGAGTAGGCCAAACTGAGCCGGGTCGTTGCTAAGTGGACGGTGTCTTGAACCGGAATACCCTTTTCGCGAAGGAAGGCATGGTCCAGTGAATGCGTGTCCACTTAAACCTACAACGGGCCTGGGCAAACTAGTCTTCTGGATGACGGGTGGGCCAAGGAAGTTTGGGTCCCACTGATCAGGTCCTTCTCCCTCTTCCCCTTCTACCTCGTGCGGGAGTCATCCAACGAAACCGAGGCAGCATCGGTGAATGACTACTGATTCTACCGGACACCGTTCCTAGCGTTCAGCACAACGATGTTCAGGGGAGTGCGCCGTGTCGGATGATCCAAGCTGCACATGTAGGAGTGGGCCGAGGCGAGATGTATGTGTCCGACATTAACTCTTTAGTCCAGGGTACCTAGCGGCACACCAATTTCATGGGCCTACTACTAGATATACTTGACATGTGAAGCTGTAACTTCCAGGATGACAAATTAGCTAGATATTAAATGAGGGCTCTTTGTACCATTTAACATGCATAGAAATAGAAGCAATATAAATTACAATTTGAAATAGTATGGCTCCTTCATGAAGTTCCTTTCAAGTCGGTTTTAACTTCAATGTCCAGGTTGGAATTCCTGGTCGGATCTTCATTTGTTTTGTAACGTTTGGACGCCGAGCTCCATCTGTATCCAAGCAGCAAAGTTGAGCTCTACCCCCAAAATATTACAGCTAGTAATGAATTTACAGAACATCATAGGCTGACAAGAAGGTCATTATACATTATAATGATACATTGGCTCTAGCTGACACACGAAACCATGACTCAGAGGTCATGTAAATTATACACATGCATGACATGCACGTGAGACATACTATTCACGTCAAAGCTACAAAACCGGGTTATGCATATCACGCTCTATTGGTTTGAGCAAACTTACGAAATCTACGACGCTAGGACATGTAGCCACAATTTCAAAAATCACGAATCAATTTGTATTCTGATCATGTCAAATTTGTAGTCCTTGTAGTTCTCGCAACAGATGAGAGTCGAAGTAGCACGTGACCCCTTAGGAGCCTTTTTAATTGGTTTTAGTTTCGGATTTACGTGCAATGATGCGTGCATGGGCGATCAACAAAATGGGTAGTTGTACCCCCACTTGTATAGTTGTCCATCGTGGGCTCAACACAAGAGGCCCACTAGGACTCTTCAGCCCACAGTCCACCCGACCCAGATCCATGTTCATGTCGGATCAAATCCGACCTGTAAGTCGTATCCGATCTCGTAGTACCTTCCATCCAATGCGCGCCCCCTTAATTTCACGTCCACTTGGTTGCACGCTAAATCTCATCCAGCTTGCATACTAGGTAGCGACCTCTAGCAAAATTTGTCAACCACCAAGTGTACGATGAAGCCGGTTTGGCTAACATGTACAACATGCCACACTTTTGTTCATTTTGCCAACACCATTGTCCCGCCATCCATCTCTTTCTCTGAAGAGAAGGCGCCCTGCCCTCTCATCCTGGATCGTAGGACATCGAGCCGTTGACAGGCAGAACAACTCACCTCTAAGCCCATATAGACTGGAGCAACATGTTTCCGGTGGGAGGACCATAGGCATGACGACCTCACCTCGTAAAGAAAATCCCTACATCACCACAACTTCCGGCCAAGATAAAAAAGCCCACCGTAAGCTACCTAGCAGGAACATCATTCAAAAGCCACCAGCAGACCACCATTTTACAATTCAAATGTGGCGTTTTTTGCAGAAAATGATGTTGTGGCCCCCTCTCACCGTCGCAGCCCAGTCCACAAGATTTTTGGCCTTCACCATAAACTAGGAGGTGGAGGGCGTGAGATAGAACTCCATGTCGCCTTCAAGAAGTAGAGCGACGACTGGAACATTACCGACATTGTGGCCGCCTCCGCCGATCAACAGTTTCAACCTATCTAGAGCCCCTAACCCCAACACCCTGAACAACCACATGATCCGGCCACACGGACGTCGCCAACATCTTGGAATGGACTGGAAGGCCAAAGGTGGCGGAGGGACATCGTCTTCAGATCGGCACCACAGGCTAACGGGGTAGCCCAGGTCCAAGATCCACACTAGTTGCTGTGTCGCCACCTGCGCAACCAAGAATGGCACCTTGCAACAACAGCTCCATCTCCCACGTCGCCGGAAAGGAGGAGCCCTCACCGAAAGTGGCCACCAGCACCACTGCACCGCTGCACGCGCGAACCACCACAAGGCATCGCTGCCCGCGTTACGAGTGGCCAGATAGTATTCAGATTGGACACCTCATCTCAGCCCCCGCCGGCGCAGCCGCCTCCCAGCCCATAATAAGCAGGATCCGCGCACTCCCGCTGCCTCAAGGCCCATCAGCAGTCGGATCCGTGCATCCCCGCCGCTGGGGACCCTATAGGACCTCGAACCCCCATTATAACCTGACCTGTGCCACCTAGATCTCGACCAGGGGAGGGAGGATGAGGCCCCACCGTGCTAACGTCTCAGGGCCTTCGCTTGGCCAATGCCCTTCGGTGACGGCGAGTAGGAGTGGCCGAGAGGAAGCATGGCGCCGGCGGTGGAGTAAGGGCTCCCATGACGCGTGCATCGGCCCGTCACCGGAGTGGCTGGCAGTTTATTGGGAGTGGTCGAACGCCAAGTTCTAGGTCAACATGTTCCTCATTAAGGAGTACTCCCTCCGTCCGAGTTTATTAGGCCTCTCAGCATCACAAGCATGTCCCCTTTTATAAGACCCTTCTTTGGAAAGGTGCATGCATGCAACCATTTCATTGGTTGCATTCAAAGCCATTGTTGTTGGTGCCATGGCTGGAAAATTAATACACTTCATGCGTGCTTTTTCATTGGTTGCATGCATATGAGAGAGTACATTGGAAGTGGAATGGGAGAATTAATGTGAGCAAATTACTTTATGTCTTGATCTAAGAGAAGTTGTCTTTAGGCCTAATAAACCCGGACGGAGGGAGTAATAGCCGATTTGTCATTGTTTTTTTGGTGAAATTTCAAATACCAGGCTATAGCTTTATTGTAGTATCGTTATTATTTTTGATAGCCTACTCGCTAAAGCTATGCACCTTGGACGCTAAGTTGAAAAATACAATAATTGCTCACTAATTACAGTGATAGCGTTTAGTTTAGACTCATTTAGCACCGCTAAGCCAGTGCAGCCAGAGAGGGACACAAGTGTATTCCACAAGGCCGCCCATCTTCCTTATTCTTCCTTATTGTTTTTAATCTATATGATGCAGTGACGCAAAGCTTGCTTGTTGAATTAATATGTCTGATTGGTGTTCTTTTAATGTCTGGGAATGTGCATATGCCAAGTATATGTGATATATCATATATGATGTCTAATTATATGTTTATTTTTTTCAAAGATGACCTAGAAAAATGGTGTTTAGCATCGTCATAGCTTTTCACAACTTCTGGCATAGCCCCGCTATTTAAAACATTGTCTTTTGCGCATATAGTTTACATGCACACTTACTAGTTCAAAGACAATGTAATTGCAGAACTACAGCAGAAGGCATGTGAGATCAGCAGCACCGTATCATCCGTGCCTTTCTTCAGTCATGACGTCACTCACTGACCAACCACTTTGAAGTTTGAGCAAATATAGAAGGTAGTTACATCTTCATCCCGGAGTCTGTCCATTCTAAATGGTTACCTTATTCCGATATCGTACTCTTCTAACTAAGATTTATGTTGAGCATATGATTTCAACAGCGCTCAACTATGGCCATGGCTTTGGCAATATTCAATGAATATGCTGGGGTGCTTTCCAACGTCAATGCATGTCGCGAATTCTTCAGTTGGACTGCATCAGTTATAACGGCCACTCGTTCTTCACAGAACACTTCAGAGTTGCGAGATGAAGACAAGACAGCTGCCCAACAACAGACTGAAGAGGAAATTGAGCGGCTGAAGGATGATCTTTGGAAGCTGGAGACAACAATGCCCAAGATGCTTGACCTCATTGATCGGGTCGAATACCAAAGCCATAAGAAACAAGCGGCTGATCTCCTCCCGCATATCAAGGATGCAGTCTTCGAAGCGGAGGACCTGCTTGACGAGCTTGATTATGATGCGCTCAAGTGGAAAGTTGAGTGCAGCAAGAATTTGGGGCTAGACCAATTGCGTGATACCTGTCTGGAATTCTACGAAAGTGTCAGATCTAATGATTACATCAGAAAAGTCAACAGAATTCAAAAAAATCTAGATCATGTCCATAAGCAGTCCATGGAAATGGGCTTGCACCAAGCACCTCTAAAGTTTGATAAATCTGTTAGGCCAGAAACAACTTCCTACTTTAACTGTGAGGAAAAAATGATTAGCCGTGAAAAAGAAATGAAGGAGTTGGTGGGAAAACTAGGAGTTCATTCACGGAAGAGAGGAAGGACTGAAAGCAAAGCAAGAATGACCGAGTTGCATGTGTTTTCCATTGTTGGCATGGGAGGGGTTGGAAAGACAACTATGGCCCAACACATCTGCAAGGATACAAATGTGAAGAATCACTTTGGTGCCAAAAATATAATTTGGACATGTGTTTCAGATGACTTTGACATAAAACGGTTAACGAAAGACATTGTAGAGGGCCTGGGAGGAGATGCTTCATCTAATAGTCTGGAAGTTCTTATGGGTAAATTAGAAGGCTGCGTCAAGTCCAAAAAGTTCTTACTTGTCCTTGATGACATGTGGGATGATATCTTGAAGGATGACGGGGTGGAATGGAAGAGGTTTTGTGCGCCTTTGAAAAATGGCGTTGAAGGAAGTAGGATTTTGGTCACCACTAGATCTCCTGAGGTTGCTAAGATAGTTGGCCCTATGAATAATTATGAGTTAAAGGGCTTAAAAGACGGGGTATTCTTGGAGTTCTTCAAATTCTGTGCATTTGGATCCAAGACTTTGGGCAACAACAGGGAGTCGTTGGAGCGCATTGGTGAAATAATTGTTCCAAAGTTGAAGGGTTCCCCATTGGCTGCCAAGACTATTGGACGCTTGCTGAGAATGGATCTAAGTACAACACACTGGGGAAATATAATGGAAAGTGAACTGTGGCGATTAGAACAAACAGAGACCGACATTCTGCCAGCCCTTCGACTGAGTTATATGTACCTCCCGCAGAAATTGAAGAGATGCTTCTCAATCTGTGCAATGTTTCCCAAGGATTACAAATTTGCGAAGGATTTTCTAGCTGACATTTGGATTGCACTAGGATATGTGGAGTCAGCCCAAGAAGCATCAATGTGCTTTGATGCCCTTGCAAATCGTTAGTTCTTTCAGAAAGCATCACCACATAGTGTTAAGTATGTAATTCATGATCTGATGCATGATACGGCACAACTAGTTTCGAAGAATGAGTGCTTCATTATAAAGCATGCTAGTGACCTAGATAAAGTTCCTTCAAACGTCCGTCATCTGTCAATATTCACGAACGGAGATGTTCAGTGTTCTGAATTGAAGAGCATATGTAACAAGAAAAATCTGAGGTCCCTGGTGTGCGATGAATCATACAGCAAAGCAAAAGATTTTGAGTCTATGATGGACTGTTGGTTCAAGGAACTATTGAAAATCCGCGTATTTAGTTGTAAACTCTCCAAAGTAAGACAGCTACCTGAGAACATGGGCAATTCAAAGCATATGCGTCACCTTTGTTTACTTGGAAGTTCTAATTTCAGCACATTTCCTTCAACATTTTGTCAGCTGCATCATCTCAAAGTTATAGACCGTGGCAATTGTTTGATTGAAAGTTTTCCTCCAGGCTTCAAGGATGCCCTCAGTTTAGAGAAAATCAATTCAAATAACTTTGCTTATAACAAGGACCACTCTGGCAAACTCTGCCTAAAATGGCCCTTTTTGCGTCATGGCACGGTAAAGATGGTGGAAAATCAGATGGAAAGATTACCTCACTGGAATCTCCAGCATCTGCATGTAAAGAATTACAGAGGTGAATCTTGTCCTAGCTGGCTCCAGCCCAACCTCCTGCCAATGCTACGTTCCCTTGAATTTCATTGGTGTGAAGTGAAGAGCATACCATTATTTGTCCCGTTAGATGTGTCACTTGACAGTATATCACCTTCAGATAACATTAATCGTCTTGAAGAGTTAGTCATACAGTATTGTAAGAAAATCAGTTGGGAAGGCTTGATGCTCTTGCCTACTTCTCTTAGAAAGCTAACCCTTGTGAAATCGGGCTATTCCATGGATCGCTTCGTGAGCTGCTTCCTTGACCTCACTTCCCTCACATATTTGGAAATAAAAGACTGTGAATCGTTGACATCTATTCCCCTGCATGTGTGGAGAAGCAATCTTCCAGCCCTGGAGGAACTATATATTGAAGATTGCGACAACCTTACATCCATAGTCTCTGAAGCTAGTGGTAGTAGCAGCAGCAGCAGTGCTGTTACAGGATTCTTATCCCTTGCTAAGTTAATGATAAAGAAGTGCAGCAAATTATTGAGCTTTGATGAACTCCTGAAGCCAGATTGTCTACCTGCTGTTAATACCATTTGGGTTTCCCATTGTAGTGAATTGATGTCCCTCTCTGTTGATGGGCTAGACGGGTTGCATACTCTGAAAATTTCAGGTTGTGATAAGTTGAATGCGCAGAGGGCAGTGATATTACCATCCTCTCTTAAGAAGCTCGATTTGGCTTGTTGTCACGGCATAGAATCCATCAACCTGGCTAACAACCAGTTAGGAAGGTCTCCAGTACTGGAGGAACTTCATATTTACGACTGTCTAGGCCTCAAGTCCATAGGTGGTGCAGCAGCGGTTGATAAAATAAGGAGAGTGTACATAAATGGGTGCCTGCAGCTCAGCGAAATAGAAGAGCCAATCTGTCGCTGGTATGTACAATGACGGGCAATTTAATTACTCTATGCACAGCATTTTCTTCGCTATATTTTATCCGCGTATAGCTGCATGTTAATTTCCCTATGTCGCTCCTAAAAAAAGGAAACAGACTTAACATGCATTCGGTTTGTACTGTTTGGTGAAATGCTCATGCCATTTTTTTGTCCCTTCTTTGAATCAATGGGCAGGTAGATGAAGTACACATACGAGTACTACATTGAGTCATCGGACGAGGAGAATTATGCACATGAAACGGCGATGATGTAGGTGTCTCCTTGCAGTTCTCCGATTCGAAGGATCCATCAAGGGTCATTGAGTGCTGAACCGGACGAGAGCACGGCGGCATTTGACGTTGATGGATGACTACTTTATCCTCGATGCATTCAAAGACAATTTTTTATGGCATGTTTGGATGTGACAAAATGTCTCCGACCACCTCTACAACAACGTCCGGCCCTACTATGACTATCTCATCTTGTAGAAGTATACCGCAGGAAGGATTGGATTCTCTGCCCAGGAAGGATTGGATTCTCTGCCTATCAGAACTGCACGACTGCATATGGCACGGACCCTGAAGTATTTTATTTTAAAACTTAGTTGGATTGTTATATTTAAATCAGAACTACTGTCGCATTTGAATATTTTCAATCATTGATGATTCGATATTCTATCATTTTGAGCTCACAGGCTTAAGAAAAAAAGAGGCAAAAATTTAGAAGACAGAGTTGGATGGCTGGCTCTTACATTACTGTCTACGGACTACCCCGAAACAATCGGAAGGCAAATACATTGTTCGTTTTGGGGTCCGCGTTGGAGATAGCTAATATCCTATTTTGAAGTTGGGTGTATTCGTTGGAAAACTGTATTTTTCTCTTTCTTGTTGAGGGAAAAAGCCTAGTGCTTTATCAGTACACCACAGTACATTTTTCCTGGAAGAGCAGGGAAGTCCAATCCTATGCCCTTCGTGCCCAAAAAATATCTTAAATGATAACGCCCATATGTGTAGAACAATTCAACATGGCCCAAACATAGTCGATACCGTTCGATCATTTGCATAAATATTGAAGCAGTTGTCATCTGGGTCGAGAGCCACGTAAGCACTCAGCATCGTGTGGGCATTATCATTTAGTGCCACACGTGTGGGCGCTCCTCGCCTGAACGGACACACGACGCTCGCCTGAACGTGTGGGCGAAACTGCTCTTCACCCACACAACGCTCACATGATGATAGATGGCAACTACAGGTGTGCATATGCGGCAACTAGTTAATCACATACGGCAACTATGGTTGACCATACATGGCAACTATGGTTTAATCACACGTGACAACTCCCATTAGTTACACATTATGCATATGTGGCAACTAGTTAATCACACGCAGCAACTATGGTTGATCATATATGGCAACTATTGCTTGATCACACGTGGCAACTTCAATTAGTTACAAATGGCAACTATATTTAATAATACATGGCAGACATGGCAACTAGTGTCACATGGGAACTATAGTTACATGGGAACTAAAGTTGATTACACACCCGTTCACGCTCACGGGGTCGGGGTGAGCAATTGCCACACAGAGTCGTGTGGGCCATCGTAGCTGCGCCCAAACGTGTGGCCAGTTTTAAAGTTTGCTCACACAGGGTCGTGTGGACTGTCTCCTGAACACACAGTACAAACGCAAGCGCTCATACATACGCGCATACACTCACCGCTATGAATGCTCACACGCATAGCCTACCCCTATCAGCATTTTCGAGAGACTGAGCCGACATATCATCTCGAGATTTACGAAGTCACCTAGGCGCCTCGTCGTCGACGGGAACGTCTCCTCCCACTGAAAGCGCGTCACCGGAAATCCTGAAATGAATTTAAGAATAACGCGAGCACCAGGAATTGAACCCTGATGGGATAGGGATACCAATGTCCCTCTAATCATCCAACCATGGGTTGGTTCGTGTAGGCGGTCTCCTAGATATGACCGGCCATGTCGTGTGATAGGTTGTCCATTATGCCACATGTGTGACAGTTATCGGCGTAAAAAACATAAGTTCTGTTGTTATTAAAAAACGAAAAGGTGGGATAACATCCGGGAGTCCCGGCAACCCCTGATCTTATCCGTTCAGCGATTTTAAGATTTGTGTTGTGGCCTAGCGAGCAGCGGGCCTTTTGCAGTGTCAGCAGGGATTCGAACCACTGCCATGCACTTTGCAGATTATATGAACAGTAATCCATGCAGCTGTGTGGGACCGATTCCTTTTCTCTGACACTTGTGTAACGCATGTTGTAGCCAACCCGTGAGGGGAACAGTGGGGCAGTAAACATCTTTTTTTACTGGAGTAGCACAGCTTTGTCTTTTGAGTAAGAGGAGACTGCGTGTGACATGAGAAGTTGAGAGAGACAAAAAAGAAAGAGAGAGAACCTATGTGTGAGAAGTGAGAAGTGAGAGTGATGTTTTTTACTAGATGACAAAGAGACGGTGTGAAAGAACTTGTGCATGCGTGATTGCTTAGAGCATCTATAACCGGACATGATAAATCTGACCACTCAAACGCCGGCGGACGCGTCCGCAGACAGTGACCGATAACACCTCAAAAAACGCATTCCACATCCTGATACATCAAATTAAAACCTCAAATCCATATTATTACATGCAATGTAGCGATCTATGACTGGAGCTCGTCCGGTTTTGCTCCCCGCTCACCCGGCTCCGCCCTGGCCATGTCCACCGGCCGGCTACGCTCCTCGGAGTATTGGGCCGGACGCCAGACGGACCGCACGGCCTCCGGTGAGGCAGCTACGGCCGGCCTTGCGCCGGATCCATGCCCCATTTGGGTGGACGATGGATTCCCGACGGATGGAGTCCGAGCGCAGCCGTCCACGGGCCTCCTCCCGGGCGCAGGGGAGCGCAATCCAGACGGCCATTTCCTCCTCGGGGCCGCGCGGGATGACCTCGGGATCGACGGATCTAGAGGTGAAGGACTCGGATCCGCTGCCCACCTTGCCGGAGACGAAGGAATGGAATCGAAGACGAGCTTGGGTGGCGGATGTGGAGTGGAGGGGAGGGGAGTGAAGTGGCTAGGGTTTGGTCCGGCGAGCGGATCGGGAGAATTTTATGTCGGGTCGGGTGGGCCAGCGTGGGCCGGGACCGACGTGGCAGGCGTGCCCGGGCGCGCCCGTGCGCCCACATATCCGCCCCATATTTGGGCTGGATATGGGGTGCCGGTCAGGCCGGTCGTTTGAGGGCCGTTTGAGGGGCCCGTCTGGGTAAAAAATTGTGATCGAACAGTGGCCCGGCGCACCCATGCGCCCACATATCTGCCTCATATTTAGGCTGGATATGAGGGGTGCCGGACAGACCGGGCGTTTGAGGGTCGTTTGAGGGGCCCGTCTGGGTTAAAAAATTGTGACCGGGTAATGACCAGCGGCCCGCCCGGACGTATGAGACAGATTTGAGAGGTCCGGTTGTGGATGCTCTTATGAATGTGAGATAACTTTGGAGAGAGGGTCGTGAGCAGAAAAAACTTGTGAGAAGGACACTCTGCATGCATGTGATGTGACTATGTGAGAGAAATTTTGTAAGTGTAAAATAATGTGAGGGTATGATTGAGGAGAGAGATGTGCAGGGCAGGCAGCAAGTTCATGTGGGAGCTATGTAAAAAGGTATGCCTAAGGAGTCCCACCATGGATTAATTTGGAGTGATTGCACTGCAAAAATCTGCACGCCGACATGCTTCAGGAAACGATGTTGATATGATAAGAGGGTGACTAGACACCCGGGTCCTGAAAATCCACTCTCTATTAAAACATTGGCGCGTGCAAAGCACGTACATGGTCAATAGTTCTGTGGGTTTAAAAAATTATGAATAAATTTTATATGAAATACATGAGACCTTGAATAATCTACCATGTAGTCATTTTGTCGGCTATATAGTTTTGACTCTTGAAATGGATTATTTGTACACAATGGTCCACCACAAAAAATGATTAAAACACGGAGGAAAAAAATCAAGGATGTAAATTGCTAGTGCTACTTTTGAGGTGCTCAACTGTTTGCATATCTTTTTTGGGAAAAGAACTGTTTGCATTTTTTTTCTGTTGCCAAAAAATTCGTTCAGCTACAAAAGAAAAAGAGAGAAAAGTTGTAGAACAAACTACTGAACTGTGCCTCAGCTATCATCTTATATTTATCTCACGTCCATGTGTACTAATGGCTGAACTGTACAGCTGTGGCTCCTATGTTTACATCTTCGGAAGAGAGCATTGAAACGAAGAGAAAACAACACCTCACGAGAGCTAAGACCTTGTGACACACGCATCACTGAGTTTTTTTTAACAAGAAAAAGCGCCCACAGCGCCAAATTTCATTCAGCTCAATAATAGTGTAGAGCGTGTAGTACAAAACCCCGAAGATTGAGGGTAGAAAGAAGAGAGATTACATGGCGGGACATGCTCCTATGAGCTGAACTAAAGCAACTAAAGATAGGTTCTGATGCCCGAGTGAGAACCTGATGAGCAACATTATGCGCAATCCCATTGATCTCCCTAGATATGTGGTAGACTTGCGCATGAAGAACATTTGTTGTTCTGAAGAAATCAGCAAGAGTAGTTCCGATTGTCCACGGAATACAATCATCTGAAATACTTCTGGTCGCAGCCGCCTTCGCAAGAGATAGGCAGTCAGTGAGAAAGGTTGGTTGATCCACCTGCAAAATATGAGCCACTTTGGCTGCAAGAAGAAGAGCTAGGGCTTCAGTTTGAAGAGGAGATTGTGCGATGGGAGTAGAGGCTTGAATCTGCACTTGAACGTCTTTTTGACCATGCAAAAAGTTTAGAAAAACTCCAATGCCCGTGGCTGGTGTATCCTCCACTAAACCAGGAATTTTCAAACATTTGTAGGAGGCGTCAGAGAATATTTTAGCTCCTGTGACAAGTAAATCAGTCCTAAGAGTGCAACCTTGAAGCGGCATCACATTTTTGATCGTTTGAATGTGGTTTTGATCATTAACAGGAGCAGGATCAGAAGAGTTTACCAATGAATTTTTTTGATCAAGCAAGGCAGCAGCAGCACACTAGTGTAGAACCGGCCTTTAGTGCCGGTTCGTGACGGCCTTTAGTGCCGGTTCGCCAACCGGCACTAAAGAGTGGGGACTAAAGGTCCCCCCCCTTAGTACCGCGCTAAAGTGCCACCACGTGGCACGAGCCAGGCCCCGGGTGCGTGTAGGGCATTAGTATCGGTTGGTAACACCAACCGGTACTAAATGTTTGGGTGTTTTTTTAATTTTTCTTTAATTTTGTGTTTTCAATTTAATTTAGTGATTGTTTTACATTATAATGAGTTGTTAAATCATTAGGTGAAAGTACTGCGGATTAGTTTCGACTGGATGCATTGGATCTAGCTACTAGCTAAGTGATCAAGTATATGCCATATCCATATTATACTTGATCAAGTATAATATATATGGATATGGCATATACTTGATCACTTAGGTAGGATCCATCCAGCTGAAACTAATCTGTGGTTTCTTTCATTAAATGATATAATAACTCATCATCATCATCATATTAATTAATATAAAAACTCTTGCATCATATCATCAAAACATGAGTATATACACTCTAGTTAGCTAGCTATAAATCATCGTAGTCGTCATTATCACTATTTAATCATCATAGTCATTACCGCTATCTAATCACCACCAACACTACTAGCTTAAAGAAGAAACATTCACTTGTACCAGAAGCAAAAATATCATCGAGTTCAACATGATTGTCATGATATTATAAGCGTTCATATATAATACCACAAAAGCAAATCACTTAAGTTCAGAACGAAGAACACGGACATGAAAGGACAAGTACTAAGAGCAGCATGAACTAGCTAAATCACTCCTGCTAGCTACTCTCTCTCTGGTAAAATAGCATAGAACATGTATAGCTCTCCTGATTCATCATACTGGAGCATGCAGATGAAATTATCTCCTAATCGTGGGTTGCGCTTCTCATTG
Organism: Triticum aestivum; assembly: GCF_018294505.1. Taxonomy (NCBI): domain Eukaryota; kingdom Viridiplantae; phylum Streptophyta; class Magnoliopsida; order Poales; family Poaceae; genus Triticum; species Triticum aestivum. Next base: position 538,095,431 of record NC_057807.1, on the reverse strand, counting down.
CTGCCCCCTAGTACTTCTTTGCGATCGTTAATAATTTTCCTCCAATCTTTCATTATTAAGCATTCATCGCTTCTAGAAATCTTAAATGTATTCATGTGCAATGCAGGATATCTTGGCCGTAAGCTAACAATTGACATGCGAAATTTAGTCTCGATCCCCTGAGGCACAACTGTCATCGGGAGTCCCTGTTGAAAAACATCGTATAGTACTTAATTAATATACTTAGCAATGAAAGTTTAGCAAAAAAATTATGTATGCAAAAGATGCACTGAGGACAAATAGTAAAAATGTTACCATCATTCCTAAATAGATGTGATCGTAGTTCAATACCATCACTATTGGTCGCACGTTTTGAGTACTAACATTCCTAAGTGCAGGAAGAAAATTTGTCTTGACAATATGAAGATCCTCAAGCCATGAAACATAATGACTTATCTTCTCGCAGTTTAGTTCAGCTCCGGGACAGTAGTAGGTCCTGTCTACCAAGCGCCAGACATGTTTGGTTGAATGGAGATAAGCTGTCAATAGAAATTAGTTGTCAATTATTTTTGAATAAGCAATATCAAAGACAAAAATATAGTTGAGAAGAACTCACATAATGGTAGAACTGGAGGCGTCTGCACATCGACCCATATGTCTCTATTACCTTCAATATCATCTTCCGGACGAATATCAAATGTGATAACCATACCAGGCTCAAATGCATAATCCTTGCATAGTGCTTGCCAAGTTTTGCATTCAAAATAGGTGTACGTGTGTGCATTGTATACTTTGACGGTGAAAGTATAACCATGCTCAGTTTTCAGGTAAACTCTCTTTACCTCCATAGTTTCCATATCATTGAAACCTATATTATCCAAGACAAAAATTCTTGCATGGCAGGGGATGCGCTAGTAGAATAGTGAAAATTAAAAATTATATGTCAGGCAAATGAATCATATATAAGTCATGCTTAATTACGAAAACAGACTTATCGTTGTGACTTACTGTATCAAATTCGAAGGTCTCATCCAGCTTGATGCTGGATCGCCTATCATCAACAAGGAAATTTCTGTCGCACTGGCAGCGCTGGTCTTCACAGGATTCACACATAATGAATTTTTTCTGTCGTCAGACGACATTTCCTATGTTCATATTAGGCGAAACATTAAACACTTACTAATTTAATTAATTCAACTAATTCAACTACTTCTATTAAAATCTCATATATCTAAATTTTCTTACTAAAAATAAACTAGTTATATTAATTCAACTAATTCAAATAATCTCATATACCTAAATTTTCTTACTAAAAATAAACTAGTTATATTAATTCAACTACTTCAACTAAGCATTTACTAAAAATAAACTAGTTATATTAATTCAACTAGTTCAAATAATCTCATATACCTAAATTTTC
>NC_057807.1:538092341-538093932 GCF_018294505.1 Triticum aestivum | reverse complement strand
TCCCCCTCCTCGATCCAGATCGGATCGGGGGACCGAACCAGACGATCGCTCACTGCGCCCCCGACCCCGCCGATGTCGATGCTGTGCGCCACCCCACCGAACCTCGGCGGCACCCCGATGCCTGCTGCCATCACCGGACCTCCCGCACCTCTTCCTCGCGGGATCGACCCGCCGCCGCCGCTGGAACCGCGTCGACTCCATCACCTCGAGGCCGTGCCCCGTCGCCCTACGCCGTCGTCACCTCAACGTCGTCGCCTCGCCTCCTCATCTCCTCCTCATTGGCCGACCTGAGCCACGCCGACCCCTCCCCTTCAACGCTCCTGAGCACGCTCCCCTTCCCCCTCTGCTTGCTCGTCACCGAACGCGCCCGCGCTCCGGGCTGCACTCGCCCCGCACGGCGCACCATCACGCGCGCACACGCTAGCCATGCTCCCTAGCCGCTCTCGCGGGCCTCTGGCCGTGACCGTCCGCGACCGTTGTCGCGGCTGCTCGCCCAGCCGCGACCCAGTGCGCGACCGCTCATCCCCACTGCAACCCATTGCGGCGCTCGCCGCCCGTCTGCGTGCGGCCCCGCCGCTGCTGGTCGTCCTGCCGCCGTCGCTGGCCCCGCCCACGACGGTTCCAGCCGCCGCTGCTCTCGTAGCTTCCTGGAGCCCCTCCGCCGTGGTTCCCCGAAGCCGCTCCGCCGTGGCCCTGCCTCTGGGTGTGCTCGTGCGTGTGCCACCAACATGCGGGCCCCAGCAGATTAGATTAGGAACTAATCTAATTAGTCAAACTAGATAACCTCTAATAGACACTAAGAGCAGGCCCCCTACTAATTAGGATAAATTAAATTAAAACAAGACCCTGTTAAAAAGTAGAAGCCAATGACAATGGGGTGCACCCCTAATTAATACTAATTAGGATAACTAAATTGTTTAATTAAAATGTGTCACTGACCAGTGGGACCCACTGGTCAGGTTTACCAGTCAACTCAGAGCAACGAGACGATTCCGGATATGCAACCCGTTCGTCCGCCACACACCCCTAGCATATTGAACACGCAACTTTCCCCCTCTGGTTCATCTGTCCGAAAACACGGAACATCGGGGATACTTTCCCGGATGTTTCGCCGCCTCACCGGTATCACCTCATACCGCGTTAGAACACGTCTAGCTCTGCTTGTTGTCCTGTTATGCACTTGCTTCCTATGTATTTACTGTTTCTTCCCCCTCTTCTCCCCGGTAGACCCTGTGACGATGCTGGTGCCCCTGTGGTCGACTACGTCACCGACGACCCCCCCCCCCCTTGATCACCAGATATCGCCTATTCTCCTCTATACTGCTTGCATTAGAGTAGTGTAGCATGTTACTGCTTTCCGTTAATCCTATTCTGATGCATAGCCTGACATTGCTGCTACATCTGTTGATACCTTACCTGCAATCCTAAATACTTAGTATAGGATGCTAGTTTATCATCATTGGCCCTACATTCTTGTCAGTCTGCCTTGCTATACTATTGGGCCGTGATCACTCGGGAGGTGATCATGGGTATATACTATACATACATACATACATACTGTACAGATTGTGACTAAAGTCGGGTCAGCTCG
>NC_057807.1:538086045-538087682 GCF_018294505.1 Triticum aestivum | reverse complement strand
CAAGGTGATGTCATGCCTAGCACACCTGGCCGGAGCACCTAGTGTTATAGTTTCCTTTTCTGCAAGGTTATCCATTCATCCATGAGGAAATTGTAAGACTTATTCTACAGGTTGTTCCTGATGGATCCTTCATTTATCCTGATTCTGACCTTTGCTTGAAGACAATGTCAATGCTATCTCGAAGCGTGTCTCTGGTACTCCGATTTTACAATAAGCACATTTGTAGGACCATGCAGAATGTTTGTTGATCAACTATCCAAACACCATTGTTTGGGTAATGTCATGAAATTCCTCTTCCCTTACCTAAATGGTTTTCTACTTCATATCCTACCATGGATATCATGCTCTGCTTGCCCTTGGAAAGGATATACCCCTGAAATATGTGTTTAAACACATTTTCCTTTGAGTTGTTCTGTTTAATCTGTTGATCACATTTCCTTTCCATTGTTTTGTTTAACCTTTCTGTGATCGGTATGACATAAGCAGTAATACCTCCCTGCTTATGTAAACACCGTGGTGTACAACCTTGTCAGTAAGACCCTGGTGCTTTTGTTGATAGCATTCCGGTAACCATTGATGGACGAGAACTTTGCCTATTGGTTCGCCTCGTTCAACGAGCAGGAAAATGGTTCTCTTCGTCCCTCGCCCTTGGTACCGAAATTGTTGCCAACATAACTGATAGCCTACCCTCTGACATGTCTTGCTATCATGACCGTGCAAGATGTCCACGCCCTTCTTACTTTAACCCACATGGTGGGCCCATAACCCATAGTTCCACAGGATCAAAACCTGACTCTCCGGTAAACCCCCTGTTGCCAAGGTTGTTCCTCGCGCGTGGCCTCGTAAGTAATTTACGAGCCACCTTCCGAGAGATCACCAGTTCTGCTATCAGACGCAATACTTATTCCCATAGCTCTAAACCCCTTTCACACTTTGTTTCAGGCAACGAACAATTGCCTATGCGCTTGAAACTTCTATTTTCACCTTCTTACTTTGCTCACGATATTTTCTTAAGTTTCAATTCGAGAGTTGCTATCCGCCACCCTCCCCGATGTTATCGACCAGATAGTCGACCTTGTAGAGGTCTGTTCTCCTGGAATGCCCACTCTTTATTCTTTCGTAAGTATGATGGAGTTCCTGAAGAAAGGACGCCGACTTCATCATGATGACCTAAAGCAGAGAAATGAAGACATCAATATATTGGACCGGCCTCTTCGAGAAGAGCCAGCCAGGATGAGAAGACCCGCTATATTCGTTACCAAACCTTCCCCCCTTTCACTACCTCTCAAGTCACGGGACGAGATTTCTTGTAGTGGAGGAGAATTGTGACGCCCGGATAATTAAGCTATAGTAATCCCACGCTAATGATGCCATGTCACCACGATCACGGTTGTTAACCTCGCGATGATTCGAAACCATTTCAAAATTCAAATTCAAATTAATGTCAACATTAAAAGTTTCCAAAAGTTAAATAAAAATGTTAGGGAGGTGCCATAATTTGCATATGTAAATATGGTGCAATAAACACATTTTTATAAAATGCCTAGATATTTTATAGTGGATAGAAATAACAAAACAATTAAATAAAAAGAAAAGCAGAACCTAACTGAACAAAAAAAAAGACAAAAGCCTGCCCC
>NC_057807.1:538079216-538085304 GCF_018294505.1 Triticum aestivum | reverse complement strand
GGATCGGGGGACCGAACCAGACGATCGCTCACTGCGCCCCCGACCCCGCCGATGTCGATGCCGTGCGCCACCCCGCCGCACCTCGCCGGCGCACCCCGATGCCTGCTGCCATCACCGGACCTCCCGCACCTCTTCCTCGCGGGATCGACCCGTCGCCGCCGCTGGAACCGCGTCAACTCCATCACCTCGAGGCCGTGCCCCGTCGCCCTACACCGTCGTCACCTCAACGTCGTCGCCTCGCCTCCTCATCTCCTCCTCATCGGCCGACCTGAGCCATGCCGACCCCTCCCCTTCAACGCTCGTGAGCACGCTCCCCTTCCCCCTCTGCTTGCTCGTCACCGAACGCGCCCGCGCTCCGGGCTGCACTCGCCCCGCACGGCGCACCATCACACGCGCACACGCTAGCCATGCTCCCTAGCCGCTCTCGCGGGCCTCTGGCCGTGACCGGCCGCAACCGTTATCGCGCCTGCTCGCCCAGCCGCGACCCAGTGCGCGACCGCTCATCCCCACTTCAACCCATTGCGGCGCTCGCCGCCCGTCTGCGTGCGGCCCTGCCGCTGCTGGTCGTCCTGCCGCCGTCGCTGGCCCCGCCCGCGACGGTTCCAGCCGCCGCTGCTCTCGTAGCTTCTTGGAGCCCCTCCGTCGTGGTTCCCCGAAGCCGCTCCGCCGTGGCCCTGCCTCTGGGTGTGCTCGTGCGTGTGCCACCGACATGCGGGCCCCAGCAGATTAGATTAGGAACTAATCTAATTAGTTAAACTAGATAACCTCTAATAGACACTAACAGTAGGCCCCCCCTACTAATTAGGATAAATTAAATTAAAACAAGACCCTGTTAAAAATTAGGAGCCAATGACAATGGGGCCCACCCCTAATTAATACTAATTAGGATAACTAAATTGTTTAATTAAAATGTGTCACTGACCAGTGGGACCCACTGGTTAGGTTGACCAGTCAACTCTGTTGGCTGCTGACATTAGCATGACATCATGCTGATGTCATAAATCCATTTTCGAATTAAATTAAATAATTAATTAAATTCCTGAAATTAATAAAATCTTTAGAAAATCATATCTTTTAATCTGTAAATCGGATTAAATTATTTTCAACATGAAAGTTGCTCAGAACAACGAGACGATTCCGGATATGCAACCCGTTCGTCCGCCACACACCCCTAGCATATCGAACACGCAACTTTCCCCCTCCGGTTCATCTGTCCGAAAACACGGAACACCGGGGATACTTTCCCGGATGTTTCCCCCCCTCACCGGTATCACCTCATACCACGTTAGAACACGTCTAGCTCTGCTTGTTGTCCTGTTATGCACTTGCTTCCTATGTATTTACTGTTTCTTCCCCCTCTTCTCCCCGGTAGACCCTGTGACGATGCTGGTGCCCCTGTGGTCGACTACGTCACAGACGACCCCCCCCCTTGATCACCAGATATCGCCTATTCTCCTCTATACTGCTTGCATTAGAGTAGTGTAGCATGTTACTGCTTTCCGTTAATCCTATTCTGATGCATAGCCTGACATTGCTGCTACATCTGTTGATACCTTACCTGCAATCCTAAATACTTAGTATAGGATGCTAGTTTATCATCATTGGCCCTACATTTTTGTCAGTCTGCCTTGCTATACTATTGGGCCGTGATCACTCGGGAGGTGATCATGGGTATATACTATACATACATACATACATACATACTGTACAGATTGTGACTAAAGTCGGGTCAGCTCGATGAGTACCCGCAAGTGATTCTGATGAGGGGGTTGAAAGGACAGGTGGCTCCATCCCAGTAGAGGTGGGCCTGGGTTCCCGACGGCCCCCGACTGTTACTTTGTGGCAGAGGGACAGGGCAGGTTGAGACCACCTAGGAGACAGGTGGGCCTGGCCCTGTTCGGCGTTCGCGGATACTTAACACGCTTAACGAGATCTTGGTATTTGATCTGAGTCTGGCTACTGGCCTATACGCACTAACCAACTACGCGGGAAATATATGGGCACTCGACGTCGTGGTATCAGCCGAAGCCTTCGTGACGTCAGCGACTGAGCGGCGCGCGCCGGGTTGGACTGCGTTAACGCAACTTCCTTTGTAATGGAGGTTGCTAGGTCTGCTCACCGGCCGCGTACGCAACGTGGAGGTGTGCAATGGGCGATGGGCCCAGACCCCTGCGCACATAGGATTTAGACCGGCGAGCTGACATCTCTATTGTGCCTAGGTGAGGCTGTGACGTGTTGATCTTCCGAGGCCGGGCATGACCCAGGAAAGTGTGTCCGGCCAAATGGGATCGAGCGTGTTGGGTTATGTGGTGCACCCCTGCAGGGAAGTTAATCTATTCGAATAGCTGTGATCTTGGGTAACAGGATGACTTGGAGTTGTACCTTGACCTTATGACAACTAGAACCAGATACTTAATAAAACACACCCTTTCAAGTGCCAGATACAACCCGGTGATCGCTCTCTAACAGGGCGACAAGGAGAGGATCGCTGGGTAGGATTATGCTATGCGATGCTACTTGGAGGACTTCAATCTACTCTCTTCTACATGCTGCAAGACGGAGGCTGCCAGAAGCATAGTCTTCGACAGGATTAGCTATCCCCCTCTTATTCTGGCATTCTGCACTTCAGTCTACTGATATGGCCCTTTACACATATACCCATGCATATATATTGTAGCTCCTTGCTTGCGAGTACTTTGGATGAGTACTCACGGTTGCTTTCTCCCCCCTTTTCCCCCTTTCCTTTCTTTCTGGTTGTCGCAACCAGATGCTGGAGTCCAGAAGCCAGACGCCACCGTCGACGACAACTCCTACTACACCGGAGGTGCCTACTACTACGTGCATCCCGCTGACGACGAACAGGAGTAGTTTAGGAGGATCCCAGGCAGGAGGCCTGCGCCTCTTTCGATATGTATCCCAGTTTGTGCTAGCCTTCTTAAGGCAAACTTGTTTAACTTATGTCTGTACTCAGATATTGTTGCTTCCACTGACTCGTCTATGATCGAGCACTTGTATTCGAGCCCTCGAGGCCCCTAGCTTGTATTATGATGCTTGTATGACTTTTTATTTTAGAGTTGTGTTGTGATATCTTCCCGTGAGTCCCTGATCTTGATCATACACGTTTGCGTGTATGATTATTGTACGATTGAATCGGGGGCGTCACATGGGGCTTGTCACCGGTGGCTTCAGCAGATGGTCGAAGGCAGCACCGGCAGAGCGGGCGGGGGTGACGGACGGCTGAGCCAGAGAGCTCGCCGCTGCAGCCTCCGGGAGCGCGGGCGGGAGACCTGCCGGCCGCCGTTCTCCAACCGGTGCCGACAGGCCGGAGGCAGTGGCCGCGGGCGCGGGGTCGGAGGCGCTGGCAGTGTGGCTGTCGCCGGTGGGGGCTGGTGGAGGGGTGCGGGGGCCGCGACAAGGTGGACGGGGGCGGCGGGCGGCGGAGGTCGGTTGCTCGGCGCAGAGCCGAGGCGTCCCTGCACGGCCAGGCCAGCCTTGCGTTCGGCGAGGAAGGCCGCGGCGAGCGCGGCGGCCAAAGCAGGGGCGGTGAGCGACGGGGCCGAAGTGGCCGACGATGACGGAGCAGCCGTCGCGGACATGGGGCCGCCGCGGACGCGGCTTCCCGCAGCTTCCACACGGGCTGCTCGGGCACGACGAGCGGCGAAGTTGGGATGGGCGGCGAGCGGACGGGGCGGAGCTTCCAGATCCGGGGAGGTCAGAGGAAGGAGATCAGCCCGGCAGCGGCGCCGCGCGGTCGCCAGTCGCGGGCGTGCTCATGTCGCCCGACAAGTAGTATTTGTTTTAACTGATGTTTGTAACTTGTAATATGCATTGAAGTACTATTACCAAGACACAGCGCCTGTTCGTCCTTCGCTAATTCTGTGGTTATTCAAATGCAATGGCAAACTAAATATAGTACCCAAGTCTTGTACTGGTAGATTTTGAAGGAGACGACCATGGAGAGGTTGAAGGGTCATCTCCTGGTCATGTCAGCGCTGTTGCAACGACCGCGGAGGGATGTTTGCATCAGTAAAACTGAATAGTCGAAGCTCGACGTGACCGAACCGACCTAGAGATTGAACGCTGCCGGTGGGAAAATATCTACTCCCATTCTTGGGGTGCTCTCTATGCTCCAAGTATAAAACATTAATTTTAAATGTTTTAAAAATTCTGAAAAAAAGATATGAATGTTCACAAGGAATGTGACTACACCTCTTAAAATTTTCAGGGCCAAACTTGAATTTTCAGGGACAAATTCAGATGTGAATAGTGGCAAATGTTGCTTTTGTCCTTTTATGACACATTTTTGTTTCTCAATGTACATTTAGAGTCTGGACCTGAAATTTTTAGGAGTTGTTCCTCGTAAACATTCATATATTTTTCTAGAATTTTTTGAAACATTTAAAATTGAATTTTTTGAAGCTGGAGCATGAGGAGCACCCCAAGAATGGGAGTACTTGATATTTCCCCAGTGTGGATATTCGTCACGGCAGTTTCTCCTGCCACACATTCAGGCAGTCATCTGCATCAGTAAACTGAACTTTGGGTCGCAACGTCTTCATTCACAACCTCAGCGAAAGTGCTCAGGACAAACGGGTGGGGCCCACCCATCTGACACACTCTCCCCGACCCTCCGCTCTCTTGGCGGGACACGCCGATGCGACTCTCAGAATTCCCTCTCTTGCAGAACTTTGAAATTTCTACTGTTTGAAAATCCCAATTTCAGGAAACTTTTAAGTTTCAGAACTTCTGAAAAAAATATATTTTTCAAAAATTCAAAAATCTCCAGAAGTTTGATTTCTCAACGTTGTGCTCAGTGTTTTGCAACATGAGCCATGCTGCAATCGCCCCAATTTTTTTCCTGTGTCCAATCTCTTCGTTGAGCCTTTGCAACAACCCTCATCTTGTGCTCAGCGCTTTGCAACACATGCCTTGTTGCAATCCTCCGAACAATTTTTTTTGTCCTTTTGCGTGGTCTGCTATATAATTCATGTTGCGCTCACGTGTCTTGCAACAAGGGCCATGTTGCAGGACGGCTCGGTCAAGGCACGTAGAGTGTGGGCGACGCGACTGGCGTTTCTCGTCAGATCGGCCAAGAGATGGGAAGTGTTTTCGTTCAGAAACAGAAGATTGCAAACCCTTCTAATCACCCGACGGATCACACTGTTTCGTCTGCCTCCTCCCACACATGACGTGTCCTATGAGGGCCGCCCACAACTCCTTTCTAGCCTTATCTTGTAGCGACATCTCTCCTTCACTCGTCTTGTTCTCCATATCTTCCCCCTTCCTATCTCGTTCTTCATGCGGCTAAGAGGAAAGGAGCGGCCTCCCATGAAAACCACCATCGACTCATTGCACGGCTGACGCCAACGACCTCTTGTGGCATCGCGTCCGGCAACACAATTGTCGTTTTGGTTGCAAATCGAATTCGACATACCGCATATATTGTCGCCTGTAGATGTGGCTGCTCCATGGCAGATGCAAGCTGCTCTCATGGTCCCGCAGGTTTTCGTAGCTTCAAGACGGGCATGACGAGCTGTTGTGGACGAGCTGCTCTCATGGTCCCGCAGATGCAAGCTGCAACATACACTACAAGGATTCCGGTCTATTGCAACAAAATTTATTGCTACAACTACGTTTTGCTGCAATAAAACGCAATATTACCACAAATTCTCCGGTTGTGGTAATAGGCTGCGCATATTGCCATAACTTAGTTTGGTTGCGATAAATACTAACTTTGTTGCAATAGAGGCCTCATATTGCAACAAACTGTATCGGCCTTGCAATATGGTAGAGGTATTGCGACAAACAAATTTCGTTGCGCGAGAGCAGTCATTTTGTTGTAATAGAGATTAGGTATTTAAACAACATAACTATTCGTGGCAATATTCACAAAGATATTGCAACATCGGCGTGACATTCCATTAGTTACAAATATTGTAGCAAAAAGTTGCTAACTATTGCAACAACTGCATCAGCGTTGCAATATGGTAGCGATATTGCGACAAACAAATTCTATTGCGCGAGGCAATCATTTTATTGTAATAGAGACTAGGTATTTTAACAGAATAACTATTTGTAGTAATATTCG
>NC_057807.1:538075093-538079201 GCF_018294505.1 Triticum aestivum | reverse complement strand
AAAGATATTATAACATCGGTGTGACGTTGCATTAGTTACAAGTAGAACAGTGGAAAAATGTATTATTCAAATTTATAGATATTAAGTTATGATTTTTACAAGCTTTAAGGAGTAATTAAAATATATTTTAATCGCACCAAATTTCAATTAACCAAAACAATGGAATAAGTTTAAAAATGGATAGGACGCACTTTCTTGATAGGAATACATATTTAATTTGTTAAATTTGAATTTGAAATGGCCAAGTTGTTGCCATTTTAAAACTAGGGTGTTTTCTACCAAAGCAGGGACTTGTCAGATGGAAATCGAAAATAGAGGGTCCCTGGTATGAAAATTGCCAGATCCAGATCTAGAGCTGAATCTGACAGACTTCTATAGCAGCATCGGCATACTTGCGGGCCCGGAGCCTCGCTGGGGCTGACCGGCGTGGGTGGCATCCATGGTGACCTCCAAGGGCGATGACAAGTGGGGCCGGCCATCGCGTAGTATCAAAGAAAATGTGGACACTTTCGCCTGGGCGCTTTACGGGGAGGTCTTATAGGGGATCTTCTATGTGACGCGCTCTGCGTCAAGTTGCTGCCAGTTGTAGCTGATTAACGAGTACCATCAAATGTCAAGAACCAAACACGCTGCGCAGATCCGAATTAACTTAGGAATTTCGAAAGCAATATTTTTCCAAAAAACGGAATGTTCTGTGAAACGCAAACACTTTCAAATTTGTGCATCAGTTTTAAAAAAACTTTACTTTTATAAAAAACAAGAATATTTGTTTAATCTTGAACAGTTTTCTCGAATGAGAACATTTTTTAAATTTTCAAAACAAAATTAACATGAACATATTTTGAAATTCCTGAACAAAATTTGCAAACACGATTTTTTAAAAACTTGTCAATAATTTTTGAAACTGGGACATTTTTTAAAACTCCTGAAAAAAATGAAATCATGAACTATTTTTGAAAGATTTGTGAGATCCGCTAGTTAGTTAAGCAACTAATAATTTAATAATTAAATGCCCATGAGATGCTTTTGTTGGTTCCTTCGATTTTTCTTGTTTGTGGAATAAAAGTAATTCATTAATCTCACTCAATCGATTGACCAAGAGTAAGATTGTTAACTAGGGCTGCTATTACACTGCTTCTCTGTTATATATTTGTGCAAACTTTCTATCTGACATCATCATTTTGTTGATCAGTCCTCCTAGCCTACTCTCACTCTTGCGCTGATTACATACAAGTTTAGCGTCAAATCCGTGAAATTTACTTACTACCATCATTTGGTTGCAGCAAATATTAAATATTTTGTTCATCGCACCTTGTCGTACTCACCGATATGGTATTATTTGATGCCATATTTGATGTAACAATTGGGTTTATTTACTATTGTTCTTTAAGACTTTCTCTTGCTAGTTTTTTGTTTTTCTAGCCTGAACATACTAATATCGGTTTTCGTGGAGACAAAACGAGAAGTTTCTTTGCAACTCTGGCATATTCATTGAGATATTGGCTATACAACAGAGGTTTCCTTGCAACGGCGATCCATGGTGACAAAACACAGGAGGTAAATACATATTATGAACTTTGCTGTCATCGCTAAACTTTTTTGTTAGCAGCAATATAAAATTGCAAAGGCAACACATTATAGCTAATACTGAATATTTTAGTTTGAAATATCTGCCATGCTATTTTAACATTGGAAGCTCAAGAACAACATACATTTTTCTGAGCATGCTATATACTTGTATGAGTTACAGATTTCATAAGTATCAAGGATGTATCTAGCTTAAGCATATGTACACCTCTTGTTATACCTATAGCTCTGCTTGGAGTATCTCTGCTAAGATTTTAGCTAGTTTTATCTACCTCGTGCCCACCTGTTCTATATATTAAGAAAGAAAAATAAATGTCAAACTGTATGTATATGCCAGAGTTGCACATGTAACAGAGACATGTGCTCACAGATTGCTGCTAGTCTATTTACTGTAACCATGTACATAGATTATTTGTTACATGGCACTCCTTTGGCATTTTTTTTTAAAGTTGCTTGATCAGTCTATACCACCTAAATATGTTACGCTACTGTTGGCAGCACTTCAAGATGAACTTGCAGCATGAATATTTGAGTTCCATTTGTAAAGTTGTTGACCTACGAACATTTGAAATTTACGGTGCCCGGTCCGATGATCAGAGGCTTCACGTCATGCGTATGTTTGTTAGTGAAATATTCTAGGTATGACGACAAAATGATAGCTGCCTTCAAGAGGTCCTACAAGAACCTGAATGACAACCTCAATGATATAGTACTTAGTTCTGTGACGTGTGTATTACTTTGTCATTTGACACACTTTGCTTTTGATAATTTTTTAAGAAACCTCATGTTTACTCTTATTTTATAGTAGATACATTGTTATTCTCATTTGTAAGCACTATAAGATTTAAGAATTTTGGACCACATGTATTTCAATTTTATATTTGTTGTAATTATATTATTTCTACTATCTGTTCATATATACAATCATCTAATGTTCTTGTGAATATGCAGGTAAGCTACTTAGTTCTGCTCATCACAATCAAACATGATGGTTGCCATCAGGAGGGCTGACAGCAAGAGCCTAAATAACAGCCTTGATAGTAAAATGAATTGTACTCATGATATGTTGATGTAAAATGAATTGTACTCATGATGTGTGATATATTTTGTCAATATAAATTGCAGGTTATCATTTTGTAGAGGATTTTATAAACTGCTATGATGTAGATACATAGAGCAGGTTGTATAATGGTTGAACTGTGTAATGTTGTACTTAACAAATATTTTCTCTTGGACCAAAATTGCCATTAGGCTTTGTGTAACGCATTATGCTAAAAATTGGGCTGAAAGAAATGGGTTAATGTGCTCAACCATGATGAATTTTGTGATCTCCACGTAGGTAGACACATCATTTGAATTGGTGAATAAAAAATCGTACATGTGTTATTTCATGACGGATTGTTCCGTCACAATGGATTGGGCCTGGGCGGGCCTAGGGCAGATCCATGACGGACAAGAGTCGTCATGTAAGGTACATTGTCAAATTATGACGTGATATACATGACGGATTTCGAATCCGTCATGGATAGGCACCCATGACAGTTTTCCACTAATCCATGACGGATCTGAACTGTCATGTATTAACATATTTCTTGTAGTGAGACTAACTGCTCAAAAAACATCGGTCTATACCTCAAGGGGGCATTGTATAATATATTTTTTCAAACTATTCTTTCATAGCCATGTTTGGAACATGTGGGTCACCATCTACAAGAAAATTTGGGTGATTTGGAGGTGGTGCAAAAAAGCACCTTTGTTCAAAAACTAGCTTAAGTTAGACCAAATGGTCCCTCCGGAATGCGGTCATTTATTCGACCACCTCCAAATCACCTCTATTTTGGCACACATGATCTCTTGCACAAACAAAGCTAAGTTTCTAAGGTTTTATATTTCTTTGAATTTTTTTGAATTTATACTGCCCTGTAGACTGACTGCTCAAAAAACATCGGTCAGTACCTCAAGGGGGCATTGTACAATATATTTTTTTCAAACTTTTCTTTCATACCCATGTTTGGCACTTGTGGGTCACTATCTACAAGAAAATTTGGGTGATTTGGAGGTGGTTGAAAAAATCACCTTTGTTCAAAAACTGGCTTAAGTTAGACCAAATGGTCCCTCCGAAATGCGGTCATTTCTTCGACCACCACCAAATCGCCTCTATTTTGGCACACATGATCTCTTGCAAAAACCAAGCTAGGTTTCCAAGGTTTCATATTTTTTTGACTTTATACTGCCCTCTAGACTGACTGCTCAAAACATCGGTCTATACCTCAAGGGGGCATTGTACAATATTTTTTTTCAAACTATTTTTTCATATCCATGTTTGGCACATGTGGGTCACCATGTACAAGAAAATTTGGGTTATTTGGAGGTGGTGCAAAAAATCACCTTTGTTCAAAAACTAGCCTAAGTTAGACCAAATGGTCTCCCGGAATGCGGTCATTTCTTCGACCACCTCCAAATCACTTCTATTTTGGCACTCATGATCTCTTCCACAAACTAAGCTAGGTTTCCAAGGTTT
>NC_057807.1:538070376-538074456 GCF_018294505.1 Triticum aestivum | reverse complement strand
AATTTATACTGCCCTCTAGATGTTAATGACCAATATAGATGGTCATAGCCTTGTAGATTGTGGTGGGTTGTGATGACTAGGCGCCATCTCATCAGTTTTGCCTATGTGTCATGTCCATATGGCGGTTTTTGCCCTAGGTTGTGAAGCAACCTATATTTCTGTTATTCCCAAAATTCAAAAAAAATCTCATAAATTCTTTGGGTCATATCTTCGTCAAATATGTAAAAACCTTCCTTGCCTAGTTCAAAAATAATTCAAAAATATTCATTTTCCTATTCTGATCAGAGCAGCACTTTGTGAAGGAAGTACCACTTTGGCATGTCCAAATGGTATCCATTTTCTACAGTGCTTTTCTATGCCCAAATAACCATCCTCCACCAAATGCTAGCTCAATCCATTCATTATTTTGAGCCCATCTTCAACATTCGTATTTATGTCCAGTGTGGTACTTTGTAAAGCAAGTACCACCTAGGCTCCTCCTTTGGAGGTGAAAATTTGTGAAGACGGTCTTCTTAGTAACTGATCATCCTCAGCCAAAACTCACGCCCATTAGCCATGTGCATTTCCCGTACCGCAAATCAAACACTTGGCTGCTTATTCATCTTTGAGCATCGATCGGTCTCCTTGTGAGAATCTTATGTTGTGATTTTCTTCCTAGCACCTACCTAGGGAGTGCCCAACCCACTAGACATGCCTAGGATGCCCAGAACACATGGCGGGCATGCGAGCTTACGCGCTCTAGAGTTGGGGCCCTCGGCTACCGTCCAAATGTCGATGTCTCGCCATAAAACCATGTATTTCTGATTAAATAGTTACTTATTTAACTAGAAATGAGTTTTGTAAAAAATAAATAGCAAACTATGAGGCAGCTGCAGTTCAAATTTGATCCGCTTCCAAATGAATCGGCGACAATTTGTCTTTTTCACCAGAGGTGGATCAAAACTTTTTACACCCAACCATTTTGTCAATTGTGCATTAAACATGGCCTAGTATTTTATAAAATTGATTTGGTCCATTTTTGCAACAATTATTTGGTAGTTCCTTCACAAAAAAAACCTCATTTCGGGCACTCGGAAAATGGAAAATGAATTTTCCGTGCAAAGAAAATGAAAACTCCCTTAGGCAACATTGTTTGGAATTCCAAGATGCACCCTTGTGCACAATATGAGATCATTTGAACAAACTATGCCATGAATGTGGCCATAAGATTGATCATTTTGCTTGAAAGTCATGAATCTTCACGCATGATAGCTCATTTCTGAGAACACTTTCTTAAAATAATTACCGTATTTAAAGTTTATTATTTTTCCTGGAAACTTGGTCACATATAATGACACAATGCGAAGGTTTTCCAATTTTTTGATTTTTTTTGAATTTTTTATGCCCGTTTCAAAATGCGGTCAAAACGGCGGGCTTGACCGTTCCTAGCTAGTGGTTGAATCTTGGAAAACTTTGGTGTTTCTCTGATAAAATAGATACTTATGTACCTAGAAATGATTTTTGGAAAAAATAAATAGCAAACTATGAGGCTTCAAATTTCACCCGCTTCCAACTGAATCGACGACAATTTGTCTTTTTCATCAGAGGTGGATAAAAACTTTTTACACCCAACCATTTTGTCAATTGTGCATTAAACATGCCCTAGTATTTTATAAAATTCATTTGGTCCATTTTTGCAACAATTATTTGGTAGTTCCTTCACAAAAAAACCTCATTTCGGGCACTTGAAAAATGGAAAATGAATTTTCCGTGGAAAGAAAATGAAAACTTCCTTAGGCAACATTGTTTGGAATTCCAAGATGCACTCTTGTGCACAATATGAGATCATTTGAACAAACTATGCCAGGAATGTGGCCATAAGATTGATCATTTGGCTTGAAAGCCATGAATCTTCACGCAAGATAGCTCATTTCTGAGAACACTTTTTAAAATAATTACCGTATTAGAAGTTTATTATTTTTCCTGGAAACTTGGTCACATATAATGACACAATGCGACGGTTTTCCAAATTTTTGATATTTTTTGAATTTTTTATGCCCGTTTCAAAATGCGGTCAAAACGGCGGGCTTGACCGTTCCTAGCTAGTGGTTGAATCTTGGAAAACTTTTGGTGTTTCTATGATAAAATAGATACTTATGTACCTAGAAATGATTTTTGGAAAAAATAAATAGCAAACTATGAGGCAGCTACAGTTCAAGTTTCACCCGCTTCCAGCTGGATCAGCGAAATTTGTCTTTTTACCAGATGTGGATAAAATCTTTTGACACCCAACTATGTGTTCATTTGTGCATTAAACATGGCCTAGTATTTTATAAAATTGATTTGGTCCATTTTTGCAACAATTATTTGGTTGTTCCTTCACAAAAGAAACCTCATTTCAGGCACTCGGAAAATGGAAAATGAATTTTCCGTGCAAAGAAAATGAAAACTCCCTTAGGCAACATTGTTTGGAATTCCAAGATGCACCCTTGTGCACAATATGAGATCATTTGAACAAACTATGCCATGAATTTGGTCATAAGATTGATCATTTGGCTTGAAAGCCATGAATCTTCACGCATGATAGCTCATTTCGGAGAACACTTTTTTAAAATAATTACCGTATTACAAGTTTATTATTTTTCCTGGAAACTTGGTCACATATAATTACACAATGCGAAGGTTTTCCAAATTTTTGATTTTTTTTTTGAATTTTTTATGCCCGTTTCAAAATGCGGTCAAAACGGCGGGCTTGACCGTTCCTAGCTAGTGGTTGAATCTTGGAAAACTTTTGGTGTTTCTATGATAAAATAGATACTTATGTACCTAGAAATGATTTTTGGAAAAAATAAATAGCAAACTATGAGGTAGCTACAGTTCAAGTTTCACCCGCTTCCAACTGGATCAGCGAAATTTGTCTTTTTACCAGATGTGGATAAAATCTTTTGACACCCAACTATGTGTTCATTTGTGCATTAAACATGGCCTAGTATTTTATAAAATTGATTTGGTCCATTTTTGCAACAATTATTTTGTTGTTCCTTCACAAAAAAACCTCATTTCGGGCACTCGGAAAATGGAAAATGAATTTTCCGTGCAAAGAAAATGAAAACTCCCTTAGGCAACATTGTTTGGAATTCCAAGATGCACCCTTGTGCACAATATGAGATCATTTGAACAAACTATGCCATGAATGTGGTCATAAGATTGATCATTTGGCTTGAAAGCCATGAATCTTCACGCATGATAGCTCATTTCGGAGAACACTTTTTTAAAATAATTACCGTATTACAAGTTTATTATTTTTCCTGGAAACTTGGTCACATATAATGACACAATGCGAAGGTTTTCCAAATTTTTGATTTTTTTTGAATTTTTTATGCCCGTTTCAAAATGCAGTCAAAACGGCGGGCTTGACCGTTCCTAGCTAGTGGTTGAATCTTGGAAAACTTTTGGTGTTTCTATGATAACATATATACTTATGTACCTAGAAATGATTTTTGGAAAAAATAAATAGCAAGCTATGAGGCAGCTACAGTTCAAATTTCACCCGCTTCCAGCTGGATCAGCGAAATTTTTCTTTTTTACCAGATGTGGATAAAATCTTATGACACCCAACTATTTGGTCATTTGTGCATTAAATATGGCCTAATAGTTTATAAAATTGATTTCATACAATTTTGCAATAAATATATTGTAGGTCCTTCACAAAAAAACTCATTTTGGGCACCCGGAAAAGGGAAAATGTTTTTTTTTTGCAAAAAACTCATTTCCGACAACACCTTTTTAAAGATATTTATCTTATTCCATGTTATTTTTTTGAAAACTTGTTCAAATTTTGGTGACACAATGAGAAGGTTTTCCATTTTTTTAGAATTTCTCAAATCACAAAGTAGCTTAAATGATTTTAACACATTATTTTAAGTCAACTACGACCAATTTAGATGGTCATAAAATCGTACTACATTCTGATTGGTCCGTGGACATATCACGCGGATCGTGCATCCAACACCGTCGGATGCTCGGGGATCCAACGACTGTCCTTGACCCATCCACACCAACCCCGAAACCCTAGCTATGTTCTCCAGGTAATTTTCCATC
>NC_057807.1:538067266-538069942 GCF_018294505.1 Triticum aestivum | reverse complement strand
TCCTCTCCCCGATCCAGATCCTTCCGCCGCCGCCCTGTCATCCCCTTCCTTCCGCCGCCCACCTCTCCCCTCGCCTCCGCCACCCACCTCTCCCCTCGCACTCAGCCCCCAGCCGCTCCCGCTCTTTTTTCCCCATCGCCGCCGCCACTCCCTTCCGCACCCGCAAGTTCATGATCAACGCTTGCTCGCCCGCAAGCAGTTCGTGCTCTCCCACCGCGGCCGCGCTGGGCTGGATCCAATGCGGGCGCTACTGATTCTTAGGAGGAGGATGAGGAGGCGCGACGGGGATGGCGGCTTCGGCCGGGGCAGCGACGAGCGGCGGCCCGGTGAGTCCGCCAAGGTCTTCAAGGTTCGAGATCTCGCCCCCTTCCTCTCGTTCCTTAGCTCTATTGCATTTCATCAGAGATTCTGAAGCGCTCGTGTGCTTGTGCGCAGGCGCAGTTGAAGGAGAGGCTGGCCAAGGTGTACGAGGTCAAGGCACAGTTGAAGGAGAGACCGCCGCCGGTCTCTGGCTCCTCGTCGCGGCTAGCTCCAGCCACATTGGACGGCGGGTAGGAGCCCATCTTCCGTCGCTTCTCCATCCTCTGATGCGACTCCTGGGGTGCGGCTCCTCCCTCGCAGCAGCTCCTGGTCGGTCCGATCAAGGCACCACTCCGGCGAACGGCGCCCCACTTCGGCCGACGACCCAATCAGGTGAAGGACCCTCGTTCGTGCCCCCTCCCCTCCTGGTGCATTCACTGCTTGGATGGCATTCGTTGCTTTATTAGGGTTCATCTTTTTTTTGTGTGTGTGGTTTATTTGGGGTTCATCTTAACTGTACTATGTAAGAAGCAGTGCTTAAGTTTGTGGATTGTGTATACACTGAACAACACTAAATGCTGTATATAAACATCGACATATGTATCGCTGTCAAATAAATCAATGACATTATCAACCAGAGAGTTGTTGAGATATCCTGCAGCCTTGCTCATTTCCATCCACTACATATAAACATCTTTTGATATAACTATGAAGTTCTTCTGCAAACTGGGCTGATTATAGGAATACTTCACTTGATACTCTGTCTCTTTCTATAGGACATGCTTAGACCAGCCTGCATCACACTCTAATGCCTCTTGGTTAGACCAGCCTATAGAACGAACTAAGTATTGTATTTGCCTCTGGATGCTAGCATTGTATTACCATAGAGGGAAAAATGATGGTTCTGTGTTAGATCTTTCATACTGGATCAATACTGGCTCACCAGAATATATACACTACACATTACCAGTAGGCTCGTCACTTCCAGTAGGCTCTGAGTGCCCGTCACTTCCAGTAGGCTCTCTGTCAACCAGCTCCAGCTCCCTGTGGCAGCAAAATGGAGGCCATGGTTCAGCAGCACCAAGGTGCTTACTTATGATCACCACTTCCCTGCCCAAATCTTTTCACTGCAACAACAAGCTAATGCAACATATTGTTGTTAAAATGTATAATTCAGTTGCTACAGATGTGCATGGAAATAATTTTAACCTGTTGAGACTCTCATATCATGATTATTACCTGCTTTTGCTCGGACTCGGTAAATATGATGATCTGTTTGATCTTGTGAACGCAGGATGCTGTTGTGCTTGTTCAGGGAGTAGATGATGTGCCCATGGTGCGGACGAGCCGAGCACCGACAATGAGGGTGACAGATCTGGGAGCAGTGCCCTTCTCCTCAAGCTGCAGCCGCCGGCCTTGTCCTGCTCGAGGAGCGGCAGGGGCGCACCCAACCACCAAGGTCAAGGTCACCACCGTCAAGGGATTCTTCAACCTGGACCTCGACGTCCACGGCGCCGTCGTCCAGCCATCCAAGGGAAAGGTGCTCCCCTCCCTCCCTCCCCCATCTGTTTGATTCGATCCGACAGCTATGGACTTGGGTTCCTCACGCCTCTCTATTTGCTATGTTTATTGGTGCTCTGCAGGAGAACTCAACTCACTTGTTGCAGGGAAGTAGAGGAGGGTGACGAACGACCATGGAGAGGAGCAGCACCACCAACTCAAGGTCCTTTCTCCTCTCTTGTTTCTAAGTTAGCTAAGCATAATCTGTTGTTTAGTGCAAATTGTGTTATCAAAAGTTGCGCAGAATGTGTTGCTTTTGATTGGTATTTGTTCAAAGACATTCAGCTGTGTTGCGATGCTATCATTCTACTCCTAAGGCAAATACATAAGGATGTGCTAGTAATATAGTTGTTCAAATCATATATTTGCTTGTCTGCTTTCCTCTACTGTTTTAGTGGTTCGCTGGATTGCGATGCTGTGAACAACCAGTGATGTTGCTGCTGTTCAAACCATATAGTTGTTCAAATCATATATTTGCTTAGCTGTGTTGCGATGCTATCATTCTACCCCTAGCATGAAACTATTGCTCAGGCATTTGTGATTCTGTGAAAAACTAGTGATGCTGCTGCTGTTGTACACCATAAATGATGTGATTCTATGCACAACCAGTGATTCTGTGCACTATAATCTTTTCATTTAAGTGTACTCTGGACAGCAGTAGTATAGCACTTGCTGCTGCTGTTAAGCTTGCATCAGTACTGGTTGCAGTAGTTTCGTGTTGGACAACATTAGTATAGGACTTGCTGCTGCTGTTAAGTTTCTCTTTCTCTTCTCTCTGCTCTTCTCTTTGTCTACTGGAGTAAACTTTTCCAGTAT
>NC_057807.1:538062062-538066666 GCF_018294505.1 Triticum aestivum | reverse complement strand
ATGTACAAGAAAATTTGGGTTATTTGGAGGTGGTGCAAAAAATCACCTTTGTTCAAAAACTAGCCTAAGTTAGACCAAATGGTCTCCCGGAATGCGGTCATTTCTTCGACCACCTCCAAATCACTTCTATTTTGGCACTCATGATCTCTTCCACAAACTAAGCTAGGTTTCCAAGGTTTTATATTTTTTGAATTTTTTTTAATTTATACTGCCCTCTAGACGGACTGCTCAAAACATAGGTCTATACCTCAAGGGGGCATTGTACATTAATTTTTTTCAAACTATTCTTTCATAGCCATGTTTGGCACATGTGGGTCACCATGTACAACAAATTTTGGGTGAATTGGAGGTGATGAAAAAATCACCTTTGTTCAAAAACTGGCTTAAGTTACACCAAATGGTCCCTCCGGAACGCGGTCATTTCTTCGACCACCATCAAATCGCCTCTATTTTGGCACACATGATCTCTTGCAAAAACCAAGCTAGGTTTCCAAGGTTTCATATTTTTTTTGAATTTTTTTTTAATTTATACTGCCCTCTAGATGTTAATGACCAATATAGATGGTCATAGCCTTGTAGATTGTGGTGGGTTGTGATGACTAGGCGCCATCTCATCAGTTTTGCCTATGTGTCATGTCCATATGGCGGTTTTTGCCCTAGGTTGTGAAGCAACCTATATTTCTGTTATTCCCAAAATTCAAAAAAAATCTCATAAATTCTTTGGGTCATATCTTCGTCAAATATGTAAAAACCTTCCTTGCCTAGTTCAAAAATAATTCAAAAATATTCATTTTCCTATTCTGATCAGAGCAGCACTTTGTGAAGGAAGTACCACTTTGGCATGTCCAAATGGTATCCATTTTCTACAGTGCTTTTCTATGCCCAAATAACCATCCTCCACCAAATGCTAGCTCAATCCATTCATTATTTTGAGCCCATCTTCAACATTCGTATTTATGTCCAGTGTGGTACTTTGTAAAGCAAGTACCACCTAGGCTCCTCCTTTGGAGGTGAAAATTTGTGAAGACGGTCTTCTTAGTAACTGATCATCCTCAGCCAAAACTCACGCCCATTAGCCATGTGCATTTCCCGTACCGCAAATCAAACACTTGGCTGCTTATTCATCTTTGAGCATCGATCGGTCTCCTTGTGAGAATCTTATGTTGTGATTTTCTTCCTAGCACCTACCTAGGGAGTGCCCAACCCACTAGACATGCCTAGGATGCCCAGAACACATGGCGGGCATGCGAGCTTACGCGCTCTAGAGTTGGGGCCCTCGGCTACCGTCCAAATGTCGATGTCTCGCCATAAAACCATGTATTTCTGATTAAATAGTTACTTATTTAACTAGAAATGAGTTTTGTAAAAAATAAATAGCAAACTATGAGGCAGCTGCAGTTCAAATTTGATCCGCTTCCAAATGAATCGGCGACAATTTGTCTTTTTCACCAGAGGTGGATCAAAACTTTTTACACCCAACCATTTTGTCAATTGTGCATTAAACATGGCCTAGTATTTTATAAAATTGATTTGGTCCATTTTTGCAACAATTATTTGGTAGTTCCTTCACAAAAAAAAACGTCATTTCGGGCACTCGGAAAATGGAAAATGAATTTTTCGTGCAAAGAAAATGAAAACTCCCTTAGGCAACATTGTTTGGAATTCCAAGATGCACCCTTGTGCACAATATGAGATCATTTGAACAAACTATGCCATGAATGTGGCCATAAGATTGATCATTTTGCTTGAAAGTCATGAATCTTCACGCATGATAGCTCATTTCTGAGAACACTTTCTTAAAATAATTACTGTATTTAAAGTTTATTATTTTTCCTGGAAACTTGGTCACATATAATGACACAATGCGAAGGTTTTCCAATTTTTTGATTTTTTTTGAATTTTTTATGCCCGTTTCAAAATGCGGTCAAAACGGCGGGCTTGACCGTTCCTAGCTAATGGTTGAATCTTGGAAAACTTTTGGTGTTTCTCTGATAAAATAGATACTTATGTACCTAGAAATGATTTTTGGAAAAAATAAATAGCAAACTATGAGGCTTCAAATTTCACCCGCTTCCAACTGAATCGGCGACAATTTGTCTTTTTCATCAGAGGTGGATAAAAACTTTTTACACCCAACCATTTTGTCAATTGTGCATTAAACATGCCCTAGTATTTTATAAAATTGATTTGGTCCATTTTTGCAACAATTATTTGGTAGTTCCTTCACAAAAAAACCTCATTTCGGGCACTTGAAAAATGGAAAATGAATTTTCCGTGGAAAGAAAATGAAAACTTCCTTAGGCAACATTGTTTGGAATTCCAAGATGCACTCTTGTGCACAATATGAGATCATTTGAACAAACTATGCCAGGAATGTGGCCATAAGATTGATCATTTGGCTTGAAAGCCATGAATCTTCACGCAAGATAGCTCATTTCTGAGAACACTTTTTAAAATAATTACCGTATTAGAAGTTTATTATTTTTCCTGGAAACTTGGTCACATATAATGACACAATGCGACGGTTTTCCAAATTTTTGATATTTTTTGAATTTTTTATGCCCGTTTCAAAATGCGGTCAAAACGGCGGGCTTGACCGTTCCTAGCTAGTGGTTGAATCTTGGAAAACTTTTGGTGTTTCTATGATAAAATAGATACTTATGTACCTAGAAATGATTTTTGGAAAAAATAAATAGCAAACTATGAGGCAGCTACAGTTCAAGTTTCACCCGCTTCCAGCTGGATCACTGAAATTTGTCTTTTTACCAGATGTGGATAAAATCTTTTGACACCCAACTATGTGTTCATTTGTGCATTAAACATGGCCTAGTATTTTATAAAATTGATTTGGTCCATTTTTGCAACAATTATTTGGTTGTTCCTTCACAAAAGAAACCTCATTTCGGGCACTCGGAAAATGGAAAATGAATTTTCCGTGCAAAGAAAATGAAAACTCCCTTAGGCAACATTGTTTGGAATTCCAAGATGCACCCTTGTGCACAATATGAGATCATTTGAACAAACTATGCCATGAATGTGGTCATAAGATTGATCATTTGGCTTGAAAGCCATGAATCTTCACGCATGATAGCTCATTTCGGAGAACACTTTTTTAAAATAATTACCGTATTACAAGTTTATTATTTTTCCTGGAAACTTGGTCACATATAATTACACAATGCGAAGGTTTTCCAAATTTTTGATTTTTTTTTGAATTTTTTATGCCCGTTTCAAAATGCGGTCAAAACGGCGGGCTTGACCGTTCCTAACTAGTGGTTGAATCTTGGAAAACTTTTGGTGTTTCTATGATAAAATAGATACTTATGTACCTAGAAATGATTTTTGGAAAAAATAAATAGCAAACTATGAGGCAGCTACAGTTCAAGTTTCACCCGCTTCCAACTGGATCAGCGAAATTTGTCTTTTTACCAGATGTGGATAAAATCTTTTGACACCCAACTATGTGTTCATTTGTGCATTAAACATGGCCTAGTATTTTATAAAATTGATTTGGTCCATTTTTGCAACAATTATTTTGTTGTTCCTTCACAAAAAAACCTCATTTCGGGCACTCGGAAAATGGAAAATGAATTTTCCGTGCAAAGAAAATGAAAACTCCCTTAGGCAACATTGTTTGGAATTCCAAGATGCACCCTTGTGCACAATATGAGATCATTTGAACAAACTATGCCATGAATGTGGTCATAAGATTGATCATTTGGCTTGAAAGCCATGAATCTTCACGCATGATAGCTCATTTCGGAGAACACTTTTTTAAAATAATTACCGTATTACAAGTTTATTATTTTTCCTGGAAACTTGGTCACATATAATGACACAATGCGAAGGTTTTCCAAATTTTTGATATTTTTTTGAATTTTTTATGCCCGTTTCAAAATGCAGTCAAAACGGCGGGCTTGACCGTTCCTAGCTAGTGGTTGAATCTTGGAAAACTTTTGGTGTTTCTATGATAAAATATATACTTATGTACCTAGAAATGATTTTTGGAAAAAATAAATAGCAAGCTATGAGGCAGCTACAGTTCAAATTTCACCCGCTTCCAGCTGGATCAGCGAAATTTTTCTTTTTTACCAGATGTGGATAAAATCTTATGACACCCAACTATTTGGTCATTTGTGCATTAAATATGGCCTAATAGTTTATAAAATTGATTTCATACAATTTTGCAATAAATATATTATAGGTCCTTCACAAAAAAACTCATTTTGGGCACCCGGAAAAGGGAAAATGTTTTTTTTTGCAAAAAACTCATTTCCGACAACACCTTTTTAAAGATATTTATCTTATTCCATGTTATTTTTTTGAAAACTTGTTCAAATTTTGGTGACACAATGAGAAGGTTTTCCATTTTTTTAGAATTTCTCAAATCACAAAGTAGCTTAAATGATTTTAACACATTATTTTAAGTCAACTACGACCAATTTAGATGGTCATAAAATCGTACTACATTCTGATTGGTCCGTGGACATATCACGCGGATCGTGCATCCAACACCGTCGGATGCTCGGGGATCCAACGACTGTCCTTGACCCATCCACACCAACCCCGAAACCCTAGCTATGTTCTCCAGGTAATTTTCCATC
>NC_057807.1:538057776-538061647 GCF_018294505.1 Triticum aestivum | reverse complement strand
CTTCCGCCGCCGCCCCGTCATCCCCTTCCTTCCGCCGCCCACCTCTCCCCTCGCCTCCGCCACCCACCTCTCCCCTCGCACTCAGCCCCCAGCCGCTCCCGCTCCCTTTTCCCCATCGCCGCCGCCACTCCCTTCCGCACCCGCAAGTTCATGATCAACGCTTGCTCGCCCGCAAGCAGTTCGTGCTCTCCCACCGCGGCCGCGCTGGGCTGGATCCAATGCGGGCGCTACTGATTCTTAGGAGGAGGATGAGGAGGCGCGACGGGGATGGCGGCTTCGGCCGGGGCAGCGACGAGCGGCGGCCCGGTGAGTCCGCCAAGGTCTTCAAGGTTCGAGATCTCGCCCCCTTCCTCTCGTTCCTTAGCTCTATTGCATTTCATCAGAGATTCTGAAGCGCTCGTGTGCTTGTGCGCAGGCGCAGTTGAAGGAGAGGCTGGCCAAGGTGTACGAGGTCAAGGCACAGTTGAAGGAGAGACCGCCGCCGGTCTCTGGCTCCTCGTCGCGGCTAGCTCCGGCCACATTGGACGGCGGGTAGGAGCCCATCTTCCGTCGCTTCTCCATCCTCTGATGCGACTCCTGGGGTGCGGCTCCTCCCTCGCAGCAGCTCCTGGTCGGTCCGATCAAGGCACCACTCCGGCGAACGGCGCCCCACTTCGGCCGACGACCCAATCAGGTGAAGGACCCTCGTTCGTGCCCCCTCCCCTCCTGGTGCATTCACTGCTTGGATGGCATTCGTTGCTTTATTAGGGTTCATCTTTTTTTTGTGTGTGTGGTTTATTTGGGGTTCATCTTAACTGTACTATGTAAGAAGCAGTGCTTAAGTTTGTGGATTGTGTATACACTGAACAACACTAAATGCTGTATATAAACATCGACATATGTATCGCTGTCAAATAAATCAATGACATTATCAACCAGAGAGTTGTTGAGATATCCTGCAGCCTTGCTCATTTCCATCCACTACATATAAACATCTTTTGATATAACTATGAAGTTCTTCTGCAAACTGGGCTGATTATAGGAATACTTCACTTGATACTATGTCTCTTTCTATAGGACATGCTTAGACCAGCCTGCATCACACTCTAATGCCTCTTGGTTAGACCAGCCTATAGAACGAACTAAGTATTGTATTTGCCTCTGGATGCTAGCATTGTATTTCCATAGAGGGAAAAATGATGGTTCTGTGTTAGATCTTTCATACTGGATCAATACTGGCTCACCAGAATATATACACTACACATTACCAGTAGGCTCGTCACTTCCAGTAGGCTCTGAGTGCCCGTCACTTCCAGTAGGCTCTCTGTCAACTAGCTCCAGCTCCCTGTGGCAGCAAAATGGAGGCCATGGTTCAGCAGCACCAAGGTGCTTACTTATGATCACCACTTCCCTGCCCAAATCTTTTCACTGCAACAACAAGCTAATGCAACATATTGTTGTTAAAATGTATAATTCAGTTGCTACAGATGTGCATGGAAATAATTTTAACCTGTTGAGACTCTCATATCATGATTATTACCTGCTTTTGCTCGGACTCGGTAAATATGATGATCTGTTTGATCTTGTGAACGCAGGATGTTGTTGTGCTTGTTCAGGGAGTAGATGATGTGCCCATGGTGCGGACGAGCCGAGCACCGACAATGAGGGTGACAGATCTGGGAGCAGTGCCCTTCTCCTCAAGCTGCAGCCGCCGGCCTTGTCCTGCTCGAGGAGCGGCAGGGGCGCACCCAACCACCAAGGTCAAGGTCACCACCGTCAAGGGATTCTTCAACCTGGACCTCGACGTCCACGGCGCCGTCGTCCAGCCATCCAAGGGAAAGGTGCTCCCCTCCCTCCCTCCCCCATCTGTTTGATTCGATCCGACAGCTATGGACTTGGGTTCCTCACGCCTCTCTATTTGCTATGTTTATTGGTGCTCTGCAGGAGAACTCAACTCACTTGTTGCAGGGAAGTAGAGGAGGGTGACGAACGACCATGGAGAGGAGCAGCACCACCAACTCAAGGTCCTTTCTCCTCTCTTGTTTCTAAGTTAGCTAAGCATAATCTGTTGTTTAGTGCAAATTGTGTTATCAAAAGTTGCGCAGAATGTGTTGCTTTTGATTGGTATTTGTTCAAAGACATTCAGCTGTGTTGCGATGCTATCATTCTACTCCTAAGGCAAATACATAAGGATGTGCTAGTAATATAGTTGTTCAAATCATATATTTGCTTGTCTGCTTTCCTCTACTGTTTTAGTGGTTCGCTGGATTGCGATGCTGTGAACAACCAGTGATGTTGCTGCTGTTCAAACCATATAGTTGTTCAAATCATATATTTGCTTAGCTGTGTTGCGATGCTATCATTCTACCCCTAGCATGAAACTATTGCTCAGGCATTTGTGATTCTGTGAAAAACTAGTGATGCTGCTGCTGTTGTACACCATAAATGATGTGATTCTATGCACAACCAGTGATTCTGTGCACTATAATCTTTTCATTTAAGTGTACTCTGGACAGCAGTAGTATAGCACTTGCTGCTGCTGTTAAGCTTGCATCAGTACTGGTTGCAGTAGTTTCGTGTTGGACAACATTAGTATAGGACTTGCTGCTGCTGTTAAGTTTCTCTTTCTCTTCTCTCTGCTCTTCTCTTTGTCTACTGGAGTAAACTTTTCCAGTATACTCCTAGGAGTAAACTTTCTTTCCTGGAATAGGAATTGCTCTCTGCTCTTCTCTTTGTTTAACAGCAGCAACAACAATAGTGCATATCAATTTATCATGCTGACAACAATAGTGCAAAGCCAATTTGGAACCTTTTGGGAATTCTGGACTTCTCTTGCAGGCGACATCCATTAATCTCACTTAGGTGAATCTGTAATTTTGTTAGAATGCAACCTTTTGGGAATCCTGGACTTTTCTTTTGTGGTAATCTAATGATGTTAGATGTCTACTAGTTGTTGTATAGGGGCAAGATGAATTGAATCCTGTTGTTTTCTTTTTGATGATTGACACTCATGAACAGCAAGCAACCATACTAGTTTCCCATGGTATCTGCTGTTGTTTCTTGTCGGGATCTGACTCAGTTTAGTTTGCTCATTTTGTATTAAGCTAGGATAAACATCTTTTTTAGAACATGGGTTGAAGCATACTGCACTTGCTTATTGAGAATATGAAAATGAGATATTCTGTTTGGTAATATGAAGATAGCATTGTGTTTAATCCAGTACTGATGATTGTCTTCATTCCCATATAAACTTGTTAATGATGGTGATTTTGTACTAGCATATAAACTTGTTTTTGTTGTCACTTGATACATACTTAGCTAGTAATTTTGTTCTACTTGTATGCATTGGTACCCCCATCATCGAGCGCACGGATGCAATAGTGGCAAGAAGATCATGGTCGTGTGCATCATCAAGCACACCATGGCGAGCATCCACCTCCTCACACTGGCAAGAAGAGCAGGTGCCTAGTTTGTAATCGCTGTCGAAGGAGCTCCATGCTAAAGAACATAACACTTGTAGAGCTTGTAAAGTACCATGTTATTGAACGTGTGGAGCATGTAACTGTGACTTCCACTATTGTATGTTAGAGTTATTTGTACAGCTTGCTATACTTGCTGAAGAACATAACACTTGTAGAGCTTGCAAAGTGTATGTTACAACAACAACTCTATATTGACAGCAACAACACTGGCTGGTATTTGAAGTATTTTGTGTGTTTTCTGTGCCAATTTAAATATTGTGTATTTATTTACGTTAAATTGGAAAAAAGAAAAAAATGAAACTGTTGAGACAAAAAGGCCATGGGCCAAAAATAAAAAGGCTGCAATGAAGGCCATGGGCCAAAAATAAAAAGACTGCAATGTTGGGCTTGGTCCATGAAGCTGATAAAAA
>NC_057807.1:536607483-536626802 GCF_018294505.1 Triticum aestivum | reverse complement strand
CCAGCGCCGGCGCTTGCCCCCGACCCAGGCGCTCGCCCCCGACCCGTCGGCCCTCGCCTCCCTCCTCTGCTTCCTCCCCTCCCAACCTCGGCCATCGTCGGGCCTGCCTCCTCGCCCCTGCACCCTCTGTAAACCTCCCCTCCCACTCTCTCTCTCTCTCTGCTAGGGTTCTTCGGTTAATTTACTTAGGTTTTAGTTAGGGCAGTATGTTAATTATGTTATCTATTTAGTTATGAATTTAGCTAGGTTTCAAAATTAGCTAAATTTATATGCAAATTTGAACTGGACATGTGATATGTGGATATGTCATGTTGTTACGCCGGAATGTTGATTCATTTCTGTTCCGGTGAATTTCAGGCGCTCGATATGTCCATTTTTTAGCAAAGGTCATGCCGAAATTTCCCGTGAATAAAGGCATGATTTGTGCTACATAGTTGGCATATCGAGTGCTGGCACATAGATTTCTTTTTATGTCATTTCTCATTTATTCATTCTTTTAGAAATAAATGCGGACACTTAATCATAGGAAACATGTCGAACAACGAAGAAACTGGGCCTTCTGACCAAGATGCAGACGAGATGGATTATGAGGGTAAACAAGAGTACCTCGACTATTTGACTGCTAAGCAAGGTTTGCAGGTCGGCCTTGATGATGGTACTGACGCGGACATCGACATCGACGGCGCCGGCACCGAGACCGGTGGGGAAGGTACCGGCGGGGAAGGTACCAGCCTCGATGCCGCTACCGAAAAGAGGAAGCATAAGAAGCAGAGGATACGAAAACCTAACAAACTAGGGATTGGACGACTTGTGATCACAAAGATGGCACTTGGCAAGTTTGAGCCGTTAGAGCCGGAAGAACCTCGCAAGTGCAATGGGAACCAAGTAGGATGCATCCTACGGGAATGCGCGAGCATCAACGACGATGAATTAAGGAGTAAAGAACATTTGACGCAGTTGCTCCTAACGAAGTTGCACAAGAGATTCAAGTTCCCCGACCGGGATGATAACATAGAACAACCGTGGGATGATCCGAAGATGAAAAATATTAACAATCACGCCATGGGCATGTTCAGCAATGATTTGGCCTCATGGAAAGGGAGGGTGAAACGAGCTATTGAGGCCAATGAACCCTTGTCCAAGATTCTGGAGGAAAATTCGACACTTACGGAAGAGGAGTTCGAAAAGTTCAAGGACACTTGCCCCACCGAGGTAGCCAAGGCTAAGGCTGCGAAATTCAAGAGCCTTCAGGAAAGGAACACGGGGAAGCATCGCCTCGGAAGCCATGGCTACCTCGATAAAAGGCCCATATGGGATAAGGAGGACACGGAACGTGAAGCCGCGGGTCTCCCAGAACCCTTCGCGAAGTTCACCAACCCCTTGAAGCGTGACTTCATCAGGGCCCGCTACAAGTGGGAGAAGGAGAAAAAGGTTTTTTACACGGACAAGATCACGAGGAAATTGATTAGACTACTAGAGAAGCAAAACCGGCTTGCAGCCGAAAGCCCTACTTCTCCGATGAGTCCCAAGTGGGACACCCCTCTCAACCGGGACTTGAATGAACTTAAGGGACTCCCTTTGGGCCAGCGGCCGCAATATGGTCGTGTGCACGACGCTGGAGACGGCGCCACGTGGAAGGTGTTTTACGACGAGGGCCCGGAGGCCAAGAAGCAGAAAAAGAAGTTTAGTCAGGCGGACATCGACACGAAGGTGAAGTTCGCGATCGAGAAAAAAGCAGCTGAGGATGCGAAAAAAGCAGCCAAGGACAAATATGAGTTGCTACAGCAGGCAGTCAATGCAGCTGTAACTGCCTGCAGAAATGATTTCGCTACTAACTTGGTTCCAGTTATCATCAACTGGACGAAGGAAAATCCAGACAAGACGGTACATGATTTCCCGTTGCCCAGTTTCGTCGGGAGCAACTCCATGAACAGTAACACCATCGCACCATCACTTGCTCACGCAACTGGGCCTCCTCTCGCAGCCGCTCCCGCTCATAGCAGCCGTCCTCAGTCTCACGCGTGCTAGGTGGGCCTTCGTCTTTGGCTGAGCTCGACGCCGTCACGGTAATTACATGTCGCACCAACATATATATATATATATATATATAATTCCATTTTTGTTGCCTTTCGGTTGTTTTACGCCACAGACATATGTGTTTGCAGGAGAAAGAAACCCCGTGCACCATACTCTACTTGATCAAAGGCGAGAAGGTGGACGTGGGAAAGGGAATGATAATGGACCCCTCGCAACCCACGTTCCACAACCAGCCGATCCCCGCTGGGCACTTCAGGGTTAGCTTGACCAGTGTGAAATTGGGGCACGAGGATTTGCCTCCTCCAGTACAGCATGTGGGAGCGGACGACGAGACCCCGCCGCGGATTGGAAGCTGCAAGGGTTGGGTGCTGCTATGGCCGAAGAATCTTATTCGTCTGGAGCCGGCCGAGAGCACACCAATAACCACACATCAACAAGCATGTGCGGAGACCACCACCCCACCTACGCAATTACCAGCTCCTGTAGTGCCGGGTGAGAGCGGCGGACGACATGATGAAGGGGGTGCAATAGTACTGGCTGATGTAATTTCTCCTGTAGAACAGATAATGGATGATGAGAAGGAGGTCGACCCTATGGATTACATCAATACAAACGCGTATGACTATGACATAGATATGATGAGTCAACCATATGACGAATCGGGCAATCAGCTTGCTAATGAGGATATGGATGATATGCCCGTGCAGGGTCGTAGCAGGGATTGCAAAAAGTCTCTCCTCATGAAATCCTCACAGGACACGCCTGAAGATGCCGCCTCAACACAGGCTCAACTAGCCGGGCACGAGGGTCGTACAGTACTTAGCTCGGGAACACTGGGGCAGGGGTTAAGAAAGGGTCTGGAAGGTGTGCCCAAGAAAAAGGAGAGGAAGAGATCGGGGAAGATAACTGCCTCCAAACAAGCCAGAGCACATAGCAGCCAGACGATGCATTCTGAAGAGCGTGTACCTGTGAAAGGTGCGATCATGTTCCATCTCACGGGCGAGCCGATGCTACCTCTGAAATTGCTGGAGGCACTATCAGGTGATCTCAGGAGACTGCACGATCATGTGCTTTCGACTGAGAAAAGCCTACTAGCCTCAAAGGATCCAGGATATCCGACATACGCGGCTCGTGTGCCTGAGGGGAAGTGCTACGTCGAGACACGGCCCGCGGAGGTGTTCTTCCTGCGGTTTGACCATATCTTTGAGATGTTTCTAACAAGGCGGCTCGATTTTACAATCATCCGCCTTTTTGCGCTACATATGAGCTCCGTCATGAAGAGCGAAGAAGTCTCGCAAATCTGTGTGGCGGATCCGTACTACATGCACGAGTCTTTCTTGAGTCTCGGCGACTTTGAGCGTGAAACTGCTAGGGAGTACCTCCAAAACTTCATGGTATAGAATAAGGACCGGGAAATTGTCCTCGTGCCTTATCATCCAAAGTAAGTCAGTTCTGGACAACCCTTTCGTACATTTCAATCATTGCTTCTCTCTCATATGGGGAATAATTTGAGGTGTCTTTTCCCTGCAGCAACGGGCGCGCCGTCCTTATCGTTCTTTACCCGCAAGTCTCCCATGCCGTGTATTTTGACCCTTCTAGAGACTACGAGATAAAAGACTACACCCACATAATGAATATTCTAGATGATGCTCTCCAAGGCTTTAGCTTTAGAGGTGGCCACATGCAGATCAGGAAACAAAGGAACAAGAAGATGGGTTTCACACATAAAACTAACTTCTCCTGCATCCATGTCCCAAAACAAAGCAAGAAGGATGGATTCTACATCGTCCATCTCATGATTCAGTTCAACACGGATCACCAAAAGCTTCGCATAAGAAGCAGAAATGATGATCATATCCACAAGTGGCTAGAATCTCATGGAGAAGCGGATTATAAACTTAGAGAAGACTTCTTTCGCATCCAAAGCGACATTGTGACGATCATCATGAAAGAAGTCGTCGATGAGAAGGGGATGTTCCACCACGGCCCTATATCGCGAGCTGACGTCTGAACTCGCATAGGCATGCAACGTCTAGACCTCACGCCATTCAAGAAGCTAGGGTTCATCCTCGATGATATGGAAGGATGGAACTTCGAGTGATTTATGATGCCGATGATGATGATATGTGTCGGTTGAACTTGTATACTTTTTGTAGCGATGAAACTTTGTGATGTCCACGGTCCCTGCCGAACTTGCTTAACGCTACTTTGTTAGTTTGCGTACGATGACCTGCGTACCTCTAGTTAATTAATTTGCGTACTGTATGTTGCATCTAGTTGCTAACCCTTTCTTTTTCGGTGTTGCTCTAGTATATTTTGTTGCATATATATGATTGTACATCCTCTTCATGAACATGCATCTCTAACAGGTACCTAGTTTCTTGATGGTGAGATGGAATTGCTATGTTGTGTACAAAGGGAAGGTTCCGGGGGTGTACAACGAGTGGCATGAGTGTCAGGCGCAAGTGAGTGGGTTCACGGGCGCTAGCCATAAAGGCTTCAAATGCAGACAAGAAGGAGAAGCTAGTTACTTGAGGTTCACGCTAGCGCGAGAGAGGACTCGTAACCGCCACCTCATGTACTACATAGTTCCGCTCTCACTCATAGTGATAGCTCTTCTTGCGTATACCTTTGTTTAGATGGATGACGTTGTTGTAGTTGCAAGTATTCTAGACTTGCATGTATCGCTATTTTCGAGATGATGACAAGATACCACTTTGTGTTGGATGATGATTATGATGACACTATTTGTATGTATATGCTACGATTTCATTTGTGGTCTCGCAGACATTTGTATGTGTATCATGATGACATTTCTATGTGCTAAAGATTCTTCTGTAAAGCCTGTTCAAATACAAAACAAATATGCCGAAAAAACAAAAAATTACTTAAATTAGTAGTAGCGAGTGTATAAAAGTTAGTAGCAGCGCCGCGATAGCAGTAGCGCGTCCAGGAAAAGCGCGCTAGAGCTACTAGCAGTAGCGAGCTTCCGCTAACCGCGCTTCTGCTACACTTGTGTAGCAGTAGCGCCGGTGAGCACGCGCTACTGCTATGTGTTAGCTGTAGCGCCTTATTAGTAGCGCCGCTACCCGCGCTACTGATACACCTAAAATCCGCGCTGCTACTAGCCTTTTCCCTAGTAGTGAGTGTTTGAGTCATTGGGTGTCATCATTGTTAACTTATTATTAAGCATATCAACTATGTATTTTGTCCCACATAAATGAGAAAAACTCTTCTAAATATTTGAATTTTATATTGATGTTTTGATCGTGGATGCCAAAACATCACAGTTTGCCTGATAGAGTTAATTCCATTATAAAATGAAGCTCCTTCCATCAATTAGATAGCTTTTATTAATTTGATTTTTCTATTTTGAAGATACATATTGGTTATTTGGATGCTTTCGTTTGAAGATTTGCATAGATCAATGAGGATTCAGGCAGCGGGGAGGAAACTGGTGATAGGAAACATGGGTCCAAGAAGAAATCAAAGAGCATGGTGAGTTGTTCTCCCATTTCAAATTTAAAACCTAGACTAGAATCGGTCAATTGTAATTTGGCAATATGATTAGGATAGCATAATATTCTGCTAATAGCTTCACGAGGTAATTATGTGAGCTATATATGTGTTTGTTTTTTACTGTAGTGAGATCACTTATTTTAATTTAGAAAATAGAAACATGAAGTGTGGTTATAAGAATCTAATAGCAGATGTTCTTAGCATGAACACACTTTGTAATGTACCTACTGACTAATAGCACAATCATGACTTGGCATGCCCGGTTTTACTTTACGAAGAGTAGTATGTGGTGCTCTAATATTCAACCATGTTCTTGAATTGGGAATTATGTTTATAATAGTTAAAGTGCTTGTGTGTTGGTCTGATGTATATAAGCGAAAGAAAATAAAAAAACGGATGGAAGAAGGGAACTTCTTGCTTTTCTTTTCCTTTTGTTTCTCTGTTTGATAATTACTCCCTATGATGGGCAGGTTTGAGAATAGGAAACGTCCTACTCTTTGATCCCTTTTAGTGTGAACGGCTCGATGGAAAGGGTGGCTATCTGCTCCTCGCTCTATTGGTTGTGTCTCTGTCTTCCCCGTGCGATGCGCCACACGCCTATTTGTTGCTTCTGCGTTTATGGTGTGTGCGCGTGCGCGTGCGTGCGTGTCTGTGTTGTGATTGCGTGCGTGGGTGTGTGTCTGTGTTGTGATGTGCATATGAGCATGATTTGTTCTGCCACTTTAGGCATTACCACATCTATAATACCATTTTCTAATATCTGATAGTTGTATTGGCTGCGCCTAGCTTTTGGGATATAATTTCGAAGGGTATTCTTCCCATATGATCAGTTCTGCGGCATGCACTCATTTTTACTGCCATGAATGGTTTCTAAGTCTCCCTCTCTCTCACTCTCTGTGTGTGCCACTCTCTCTGAGATTTGAAGTTATTATTTCCTGTTATCAATCATGGGGATGTTACGATTTCTATTTATTTCTGTGGTGGCCAATAAAATCTGACAAAAAGTTGTTATCCACCTCCTTCCATGATGGCAAACCTCCAACTATTGTTTCTTTTCCGGTAGGATATGCATTCGATCCAGTCCATGTCTTGGCCTCTTTTTGACATGTGTATTTCTATGTTCTTCTTCCAGGTATTGTTCAATCCATCAGTAGCTAGCGGATGTCGTGCTGTGATTATGGTTTGCCACCTTCCTCTGCTACATCGCTTAGTTTTATGGGCCATTCTTAGAATACTAGGTGCTTGCTCTTTTTGGCCGTGGCATGTGAATCTGATGCTTACCAACATTAGTGTAGAATTTGTTTCTCGGTGATCTAAAACTTATAGCTATTAAAGGAAGCCCTTGGTTTGTATTAGGTACTTGTGACATTTGGTGGAACTGTATGACAAATAGTGAGAGAATAGATATTACCAATGATGTACATAGAGAGAAGATACTCACATGTCACATCATATTCCCTCACGCTCCTCTTCTCAATTGCAAAACATAATATTAGTTCAAGCTTCTTTTTTTATGTCGTCAACAATGTCAATTGGTGCAACATGTGTCACAACATGCAGGTTCTTTAAATAAATAAGATGAGAATTTATTTAAACATGATAGTATATTACCTACTTTAAATCCTCCAATATAATGATCGACATTAATGGCATAAACATCCGCTCACAAGTAGTTTCAACAGAAGTGTTATGAGCTGCAAAGTAAATGAATAGAGTATTAAACCAGGCAAACTGCAAAAGCAAATTCTTCACGCAATAAGTTTTATCATACAAGCAATTGAAACAACAGACATAAGCGATTCCAATATACAGACTTTCCCCAATGCTTCTTAACAACATCAATTGCTTTTCCTTACTCGTCTGCCCTATGAAACTGAGTATGTCTAAACTGGGTTCGAAGTTACACAGACAAATGTAAGGAACTGATAAATTTACCAAGACAGGGTTCAGCGAGGTCGAGATCATACACCTTATGTGTGAACAACATAGGGTCCCATGCAATCTCAAGATCATGCGAATTCATCTGTCCATGTCTGCCACAACTCCCACAGCGCCATGCATCTTGCTGCACCAAGCACGAGCGGATCCAGGCCACTTAAAAAGGACATAGTAGCATGGCGACGGTGGATTTTTCTTATCAGAAGTTCAAAACTATGCAGATAACTCAGCAACCACACACCTATGTCCCCAACCTGCATATATGGCTTTTTTATTAGGAATTATATATAGACAAACTGTATGAGGCTTCTTTTTTTATTAGGAACTATATGGTCCCCAATCACATGTTTGAGAAATTTTCGCATTAACAACCTAGCTATAATGTGTACAGATGATATAATACTATGAAAAGACAAAATGGTACCTAGTTGAGATTTTTTTTATTTAGATGCCTAAAACAAACAAATAAAAACAAGTGATAGAATCCTAACCGGATATTCACTTGCAAGATGAGGCTTGTAGAGATCGTAAACATGAGTCATGTGAGAAGCTCTATATATTTGCTTTCAAAAGAAATAGATGCATTTGGACCAATAAGCATAGCAACTACAACAGCTCCACCCATAGGCCGAGCTGGTCCCTCTGCATAAACCTAGACATAATATGGAAATCAAATGAGTGTTGCACGGAGACAAAAGGAAGAGAAACTGAATCCACTTAGTGCAACAGTTAGATGGCCATATTGGGTGACTAACCGTGCTATTCGTGCAGGCTACAAGGCCATAATGTTCATCCGAACATCGACTTTCAACCAAAGTCAATGTCAGTAATACCACTTTCCTGTATTTGTGACAAGTGTCAACAGTAGCGACTGAGTGAGTGAGACTGAAGAAGAAGCAACACAACAGAGGAAGCAGAAAAAGACCCGGCGTAGAGCAGCCTCCCCAGCCTGAAGAAGCAACGAAGATCCCCCACTGAAATGGTCAGAACAAAATTTTAGAGCAAACACAGTAAAACAAAATCCTTTTTTATTGAAATCTCAAGCATGTTTTGGTTGCTTTCTACAACAACAGCAACAAAGAAAAAACACTATCAAAGAATAGAGGGGGTGTAGAAGCTACCATACCTGCAGATATACTTGTGACGGTGGAGTCGCCGACAAGATGGTGAGGTCGCCGGCAAGGAGACCCACCTCTGCCCAAAGACACCGGCTCCCATGCACTGCTGGGATGTGGGCAACCACGAGCATGCTCATCGAGAGGCATCCTCAATCTCTGGGGATGGCTGCCTTCCCTGAAAACGAGGGCTCTGCTGGTGAGGTCCGAGATCCCAATTGCAGAGGAGAGGAGGTGGCGGCCGCTCAAGCCGACTCTGGCAACAGGCGCTCGGCTCGAGTGTCCGGGCCTGCCGTTGGGCAGCGCCACGGCACAGGAGGTGGCCCACCTCTTGCTCCTGAACAACCGTGCGCATCAGCGGAGGATGGATAACTTGGGCGGGGAAAAGAAAGAGGGGAGAGGTGCCAGCCACCATGCACAGGGATTTCAAGATCAAAGGAGGAGAGAGGCGAGGGGAAGAAGCAGTGAAGAGACGGCAGTGGAGCGGAGCGACACGTGCTGCGCGCCGTCCTCCTACCCCCCACGCCACTTTACACTACACCACTTAAAAACGGCCAACAAAACCGGAAACTCCGAATAGTACCCGAGCTCGCTTGCTCTCAGTCAAAAGTGTCCATCCCATGTCAGCTTCTTCAATACATCCCCTATTTGATTTTTGTATTAGGTATAATTAATCCCAACCTACTAGAAAAGTTACGATGTGCTAGGCATTTTTTGCATGGTCAACATGGACAAATCCCAATTTTCAAATTGTAAAATGTAGTCACACTTTTTGCATGGTGAACATGAACAAATCCTAATTTGCAAATATTGAAATTTAACCATCATTTGCACAATGAACATGTAAATTTCTTATTTTGCAAATTATGAAATGTTATCGTCCCAAATCTGATAGGATAGGCCATTTTTTTGCACCGCGAACATGAACAGAAATCAATTTGCAAATTGGGGATTTAAAATCATCCTTTCTTAATTAATCTTAAATCTGTTAGACAAATGAACATGCAGAGCATTTATTGGACCTGAATTTACAACTGTCCATTTAACCACGGCCACTAAACGCGCCCGAGCGCCGTTCCTCCGCACTCCCAACAAAACCGAATATTGCAAGATGTGCACGGGCATCATGGTGCCTGTTTAAAAAAACATTTTATACAGCTCAAAAAAATTGAAACCTTTTGTCAACATGCACACACATATATGCTATATATGTGCAAAAATTTATAACATCTTGCTTTCCCACGTGGTGTAAAAAAGACAAATATGTATTTTCAAATGGGCCGGAATTTTTTCACCGGAATTTTGTTTTTCTGTACAGCTTACAAATACATTTCTTTCCGAACAAAATTCCATGGATCCATAGCGTCAGCAATAAAAATGGAAGTTTCCAAAGAATTATTTTCGATTTTTTTGAAATTTTAAAATATGGGTTTTGCATATTTTTTTAGACGGAACCATGGTGCCCGAGCACACAAACTTCAGACTCCAACAAAACGGGCCATTGCACTTGGGAGGAACGAGTGCTTTTAAAAAAACATGAGAGGAAAGAGCCAAAACTAATGTGCGAAATAGTCATTCCCATGAGTTTTAACCCCAGGGAGTTTAGTGATTTAGGTGATTGTGTTACATGATGGTTAAAGATAATCAGTGAGAAGACTTTTATGCTTGCTACATATTAACTTACTTTGGTGCTAATCTATTTAACTCTTTTTAGTGCTTTTCAGTACAACCTATACTAGTTTCATTCTGGAATCAACTGAAGACCACATAAGTAAGATATATTGCAGAGCACCTTGACGATACACTTTACAATCCGAAGACATTTTGAGAGCTTAGACGACGAGTTCGGTCATATGGAATACATTTGTGCTTTCGCCAATGACAGCCCACTGGACACACCTACCATGAGGAGCTACTTAGTCGATGTGGTCATTTGAACTGTCAAAGCGTCTTATATTTAGGAACAGAGGGAGTAATATATAGTGTTTTCTATAAAAATAATACCTAAGTTTCTATTTCTTTATGCTTTAAGGATTTTATTATCAATCTCTAAACCACTCTTATTTAAATGGTTTGAATGCTTGGTTCGCCCTTGCTTCTTGCGTCAGCTGTGCAACGGGTCAAAAGTGTTGGAAAAAGTTAGGATCCCAACAAAAATGCTTTTGGATGCTATGATGCAACAGATTGGCCTTCCAAATCGTAGTGTACTCAACACAGAAAAGTAAAGGAATGTTGGTGTCGACGCAACCAT
The DNA here is from genome assembly GCF_018294505.1 of Triticum aestivum. NCBI lineage: Eukaryota > Viridiplantae > Streptophyta > Magnoliopsida > Poales > Poaceae > Triticum > Triticum aestivum. The sequence goes on along the minus strand of NC_057807.1, from coordinate 536,615,942 downwards.
TCAGGTTTGTCCATCTAAGCACCAACTAAGTAATGAACTTTCAAGGAAATCAATATCCATCTATGTCCACGAAAATCGCAAAGAAGCTGAAGATCGGCTGGAAAATGAAGCTATTAGGTTTATGGGAGTCTCTTACAACAAAGTGGTGCAAGACTTGAACTATGATAAGTTCCAGTTGGTTCAACAAAAAATAAATATCTAAAACAGGAGCTTAAAGAAAATAAGTAATAATGGACTATCTAAGCAGCAGCTGATGCAGTATTCTAGGCGGGGATTGCATGACACTGAAAGAACTTTAACATATAAGAGATACCAACTTCATAGCAGGATTAATGTGTCAAAACATCGATGTTAACCATACTCTATCGCAAATAAGATATGTTGCAGAGCTCCTCAATGATACGATTACAATCAAATGACATTCTACAAAAAAAACCCAGGTATTATTGGGGACTGGATGATGATATGGAAGGCATTTCTGCTTTTGGCATTGACAGCCCACCAAACACACCCCACCATGAAGAGTTGCTTAGACAATGAAGTCATTTTCGATACAGATGACACATGCAACGATGATTCTACCTGATGGTCAGCGCTGCATATATCACTCATTGTAAGAGGGATGACCAGATCTATCTATATGATGCATCTCTACTTATGTAGCTTGCTTACTAAAAGCAATGTAAATAAGCTACCATAAATTGTAACATAGTGTATCAACATTATACCTAAGTATCTATTTCCTTATCTTCCAATCAGTGTCTAAATATTCTTATGTGCATGGTTTTGAATGCGAGGTTTGCTCTCACCCTTTGCGCTATCGGCGCAAAGTACTCATTATTTCGATCCGTGTCTAATTTTTCCTATCACCACTCTTACAATACATGCCTTGCCGTCGGCCTTTGCGCCATTGGCGCAACGGGTCATCTAGTTCTTATAACACACCATGATTTTTGGAGAAACTAAAAAACTTTTTTTGCTTATAATATTCATTATTATTGTATATCACTCTAAAAATATATTATGGATTGGCTAAAATGGTTTAGTATAATGAAAGTGGTTGCAAGGTGACTTTTGTATCTTTTCACAAAGATTCAAGGTTGGCCATAATTGATAGGGATCTCAAAGCCGGAAATATTTTGTTAGACACAAATAAGAAACCCAAGATAACTGATTTCGATATGGTGAGAATCTTTGGTGAAACCAGCAAATGCAAATACCCAACGCGTTATGCAACATAATGAGAAACCTCGTGAACAACTAGATCATGCTAACTTGTGAGCAAATTTAACTCTATTTGTTGGCCCTTTATATATGAATTTTCAACTAGTGGATATATGGCCCCTGAGAATGGAAGGGAAGGCGTCTTGTCTACTAAGTCTGAAGTCTACAGCTTTGGTGTGTTACTACTAGAGATCGTAACTGGTATAAGGAGAAACTCCAACAATCAAACCTTGAGTGTTCCTAGCCTCGCAATTTATGTGAGTTCACACAAGGTTTCTCTTAAGTTTCAATTTATAGTAATATCAAGATTTCTATGAATTTATGGTTTTGGCAACTTAATCAAAAAACCATACCTATCATATTTTTGATCATTTCTGCTCCGGTGTTCCCCCCCTGGGCAGAACGCGAGGTGGAAAAATACATCAACGGCCAGGATGAACCAAAAATGGTTCATAACGAGGGGCACGATCGTCTTTGTTACCCCCGCGTATAGCCGTCGAGGAGCCCTGGGAGGCCCGTACGGTCCCGGTTAGATCGTATGCCTGGCCCTATAAGTATTTGTATATGGCGGCGTTTCGTGCACGCGTGGAGCCGCCCGCGCGTGGGGCAGCACGTGTCACAGGTAGATTCCAAAACCGTCCCATCATATAAATGTGGACGGCAACCACCTCCGGTTGCATCGCCTACCATTACCCCCCGCCGAATTGTCTCCCTCTCCCCACTCCCCACTCCCTCTCCTCTCCAACCTCCTCGTCGCCCTCATCGCATCCTCTCCATCGCCATGGCGGACGCAGGAGGTGAGCGCCCCGATTGGGGCGCAGATCTGGTGGAGCAGGCATGGCAGGTCGCTATGGGCACCTTTGTGAGGGGACGTGCCAGCGTCCAGCGCGGCGGTCCCCCCGCTACAGATCTGGAGAAGGCGGGGGCAGGCTGCAGCGGCGTAGTCCAGCCAGGTGCGCCCGCTCTGGCGATCTCCGGCGAGGCGCAGAAGGTGGAGGCGGGCTCTTGCGAGGTGCAGAAGGTGGAGGCGGACTCTGGCAAGGCGCATGAGGTGGAGAAGGTGGAGAAGGCGGAGGCCGGCTCTGGCGAGGAGCAGGCGGAGCAGAAGGTATCTGCTTATCATTTTAATGTGGTAGTTTTTAGATTGTAGGGTTTGTAGCCAGAAGGTTTTTTGGTTAAATTTTTTGGATGTATGGTTTTCTTTGCATTAGGGTTTTTGTGTATTTGATTCGTGCAAGAATGGTGGACCACATATGATTATTATATTAGGTTAGAAGTAGTCGGGTTGAGGGATGGTTTTTTTTCCGATGCTTATTAGATTAGTAGTGGAATTTTTGCAATTCTTTAGGTGTTTGGCTTGAGGATTAGACGACGGATTAGTCAAATATATACTTCTCTATTGGTTTGGGTTGGTGCCTGCTTTAGTTCTTTGGCTTGATGATTAATTAACTGTATGCTTAGTTCTAGGGATTATGCCTGTCATAGTTGCAATTCTTTAGATGCTTGATTGATGCATGTTGTCATAGTTGCAGTTCTTTGATGCTTGATTGATGCCTGTCAGGCAGAGGCTATGAGATGGGTTGTGCATGGCCCTGTGTTATTGGAAATTGTCTACCTGAGGTGATTATATGGTGCATTAGTTTGGTTGTAAATATAGTGCAGGATGTGCTCATGTAATTGGTGTTGTCATGTTAATCAAAAAGAGCTTCTCAAGGGCTGGATTTGTTTGTGTTGGATTGGGGCTTCTGAAGGAGAGGGGAAGGGACAGTCTATGCTTATTTAGTTTGGGTTAGTAGTGGAATTTTGCCATTGCTTCAGAGATATTTATAGAATTGAACATGCTCTCCAATGCCGTTGCTTCAGAGATAAAAGCATCTTGGTTTTTTTTCAGATGCTTATTAGATTAGTCGTGGAATTTTTGCTTGTTAGATTTTAATTAGTATGCGGTTGAATACCTTATTTAAGGGGGAATTTAAGGTCAAATAGATGTCATATTATTATTAGATCTGTAGTTCAATGCAGCAGACATAAATGATTATTTGATTTGATTTGTGGTTCAATGATACTGGATGGAAACATATTTGATTTGGAATGCATTAATTTTGATATGAGAATGAATTGATTTAGATGATACAAGATTCATCTATAGTATAATTTGTTGTTGTTTAGGTAAGTAATGAAATTTTAGATGTTTGTTGGAGATGTATGCATTTATAGTTGAAGTTGTACCTAATTAACTACTGCATTATGTTAATATGTGTAGGAGCTTTGCTGCATTATCCCAAAAACATTAAATTTTGCATATTAAAATTTGTAGTTGGCTTCTGTAATTAGTAGCAATGGATGCAATTTTATATTTAGGGGGCTAAGAGATAACTCACTTTACAATTGCAGAAGGGTGGCCTCAAAAATAGTAACATGTCCTTGAAATATTGTCCTTGCCCAAAATTTTATAAACCAAATGTTATAGGCAGGCCTATTGTCCAGCCTCATAAAATTAACCTGGCCAAAGATTTTCCTCTTGTGCAAATAGTTATGATGAATTACAAAAATATGCAGCTAGGATGTCACCATTGTATAACTATGAAGTAAACATTCCAAGGCAGGATCCTAGCAACAAAATATACTATATGTTTCCATTAAGTAGTGTGGGTGGGAATTCCCTCAAAAGAAAAGTGTTGGGTTAATCCAGGGAATGTCAAGAATCCAACTTGGATTTTCATTTGCATTTATGAAGGAAAACATTTGTCTGTTGATTGATTGCTTACATTATGTATTTATAAGGAAAGCATTTGGTCACTTGCAACATACCAATGTGGTTCACATTCACAATTTTGTTTGTAATGACATTCTTTGAACTGCAATTCAATTCATTGTAATTGATGTGCTTTTTTGACAATATAGCAAGAGGAGGATCTTGTTGGCAAGAAGAGGAAGAGGGACAAGACTGGGTACTACCCATATGACAGTGATGAAGATGAGCCGTACGAGGTACGACCTAGTTGAAATGTTATTTTTGCATTGAGTTAGTGTTAGATGTTTATAGTATTTGAATGCATAATGTATTAATGTCTGTCATTAATGTGTGCAGTATGAATCTGGAGATGATGTGGTCGAGGGGAACATCGAGTCCTTTGGAGAGAAGGAGGTGCTGAAGATCAGGGCCAAAGGATCTGGTATGTACTACAACTGGAGGACGGAGAAGTACCGCTGCCCCTACTGCAGCAAGCCCAAACCCAGGTCTGGGTTACCAGAGCATCTGATGGAACATTGTCGGGCTACATCGATCACCGGTGATGAATACAAGATCAGGGCTCAGCACTCTGCCCACCTGAAGGTCCTGAGAAACCCTAACATCTAGTCCTACATCATGGTGATCATTAGAAGCTGGAAGCCCTACTCATCATCAGTAGATTTGGTGATGTTTTACTTTTGGAAAGCTGCATCTGGGTCTGAACTACTAATATAATGTAATGTATTGTGTGTCTGAACTGGATCTGTTGTGAACTGGTTGGTACCTGTGGGGGTAACGTAGAATGCTATCTATATTTATGTGGCCTTAACTTTATTGGTGGTGAATGCTTCCTTTATGTTTAGTTGTTTCGATGGTGCAATGATCACAAATGGCGCTTCAGTGTAGCTTCAGACATGCTGCAACACTTGTCTATGCTGTAGGCAAGTGCAACATGCTGTGCCCATGTGCCAATCATACCAAATATTGAATCTGGCAATGTTCCAAATTGGCTGTCATGAATTATAGTACATGGGCTTTAGTAAAGTTACTGATAATTGTTCATCCTCACACATTCCATCAATGCATAATTTGAATAAGCAAAAAGATCAAATGTTCCATCATTTGAACATATGTTGCAATAACAGAGCAAATATTCCATCATCAAAGTGTGAAGGAATTAAAATGTAAATTTAGAAGAGTAATGTAATAAATAGTTAAAAATAGTGTGTGCAAAAACAAAGGAATTTGAAATAAGATGTACATTATTTTGTAATAAAGTTATATTACGGTACTTATTAGAATTATGAATATGTCACTTATTTATAAGAAAAGAAAATATTAATATTCAAAAAGATGTGTTTGATAAAAATACCTTTTGAATTTTCGGTATGTTATTATTTGAGGGGTCACGTAATTTGTTTGTTATTTTTTGAGTGGTTAGGTAATTTTTATGTAAACAAAAGGAAAATGAAAAAATAAACAAAAGGAAAAGCATGGGCCAGCCTAGCCATCTTGGAAACCTAGCTTTATAAATAAAAAAATTCAAAAAAATAAGAGGGCATTAAAAAAATAAACAAATATATGAGGGCATTAAAAAAATAGGAGGGCATTATAAATTTAAAAAAAATCAAAAAATAGCAAGAAAATATAAGAGGGCATTATAAATTTCAAAGAAGATATAAGAGGGCATTATAAAATAATATAAGAGGGCATTAGAAATTTCAAGGAAAATTGAAAAAATATATTTTACAATGCCCCCTTGAGGTATAGACCGATGTTTTGAGCAGTCAGTCTAGAGGGCAGTATAAATTCAAAAAAATTCAAAAAAATATAAAACCTTGGAAACATAGCTTTGTTTGTGCAAGAGGTTAGGTGTGCCAAAATAGAGGTGATTTGGAGGTGGTCGAAAAAATCACCGCATTCCGGAGGGGCCATTTGGTCACTTAAGCCAGTTTTTGAACAAAGGTGATTTTTCCCACCACCTCCAAATCACCCAAAGTTTCTTGTACATGGTGACCCACATGTGCGAAACATGGCCATCAAAGAAAATTTGGAAACAGGATATTTTACAATGCTCCCTTAAGGTATAGACCGATGTTTTCAATAGTCAGTTTAGAGGTCAGTATAGATTCAAAAAAAATTGAAAAAAATAAAACCTTGGAAACATAGCTTTGTTTGTGCAAGAGGTCATGTGTGACAAAATAGAGGTGATTTGGAGGTGGTCGAAAAAATCACCGCATTCCGGAGGGGCCATTTGGTCTAACTTAAGCCAGTTTTTGAACAAAGGTTTTTTTTTCACCACCTCCAAATCACCCATATTTTCTTGTACATGGTGACCCACATTTGCCGAACATGGCCATCATAGAAAATTTGGAAAAAGGATATTTTACAATGCACCCTTGAGGTATAGACCGATGTTTTCAGCAGTAAGTCTAGAGGTCATTATAAATTCAAAAAAAATTCAAAAAAATATAAAACCTTGTAAACTTAGATTTTTTTGTGCAAGAGGTCATGTGTGCCAAAATAGAGGTGATTTGGAGGTGGTCGAAAAAATCACCGCATTCCGGAGGGACCATTTGGTCACTTAAGCCAGTTTTTGGACAAAGGTGATTTATTCCACCACCTCCAAATCACCCAAATTTTATTTTACATGGTGACCCACATGTGCCAAACATGGCAATGAAAGAAAATTTGGAAAAAAGATATTTTACAATGCCCCCTTGAGGTATAGACCGATGTTTTCAGCAGTCAGCCTAGAGGTCATTATAAATTCAAAAAAATTCAAAAAAATATAAAACATTCGAAACATAGCTTTGTTTGTGCAAGAGGTCATGTACTCATGTGTGCCAAAATAGAGGTGATTTGGCGGTGGTCGAAAAAATCACTGCATTCCGGAGGGGCCATTTGGTCTAACTTAAGCCAGTTTTTAAACAAAGGTGATTTTTTCCACCACCTCCAAATCACCCATATTTTCTTGTACATGGTGACCCACATGTGCCAAACATGGCCATCAAAGAAAATTTACTAGGTGTTTTGAAGGTACAAACATTAACTTGCCATATGTGCAAAAAAATGCGCATTGAATGCAAGTGAGCATGTGTATAATTTAGTGTGTGATTTGAACAACAGGAGAATATGCCAAAAACACATGGCAATAGGCCAAAAAAAAGTGCCCACCCACTACAGCAGGAGAAGTCATAACACCACGGCCTACATACGACTAGGAACCCAGCCGTTCATGGGCCAGGATGCAGGCCCATGGTGCAGAATTTCTGTGCTTCTAGTAGGCCCCACGGGGCAGAGAGGACGAGAGTTAGGCAATGAACTGCGTGCGTATGATAAAAGCTTGTGAGGGTAGTCGCAGTCGGGTATATAAACCGGTGCATCACTCTCTCGCTTGGCGAGGTGGGACTAAACTCCCACCACCCCGCAGCTGTGCGGTGCGCTGTGCCCTGCGTGGCTCTACCTTGTGCCCAATTCGGGCGGGCTGGCCCAAGGCAGCCTTAACCGCTGCGCGCTGAACAATTTTATAAATTACTTTGTTTTTCACTTCTTAACTCCAAAATTTATTTAATTGTTTATATTTCTAATATTTAAAATCAAATATCTTTTTTTCTATATTATTTCTAACAGTGTGTACTAAAATAAAAAAAGTATGCCAAAATTTGTTGCATTTTATTTCATTTGTTCGTTAAATTTTTTATATTGATAATATTTACGAAATATAAACTAAAATGTTGTGTTTTATTTCAATTCTTCATTCTAATATTTCTTATCTTTATTACATTTGAAATATTTTTAGTTTGTAAGATTAAATGTTCTGTTTTATTTCACTTCTTCATTCCAATATTTGTTCTCTTCTTTATATTTGAAATATTTTTAAATTGTATGATAATATGTTGTCTTTTATTGCACTTATTCATTCAAATTTTTCTTCTGTTTTATATATTCTCCTCTTTTCTTTGTTTTGACGGTTATAAATTTAAATAATGTATGATATAATGTTGTCTTTTATTTCACTTTTCATGGTTGTTTTTCCTAATTATAAATTTTCTTTTCTGTTTCATACTTGAAATATTATTAAATCAATTCTAGTTGGGACAATCGCATGCATGCCTCCACATGCACCATGTACTAGAAGCAGGTTTACCTTGCCGGTCCAACCGAATGATCCCAAACTTTATGCATACCCAAGGATGACCATGGAATGCATGCATGACAAGTATCATTCATTTCCGACACTCGATGCATTTTCTAGGGTTTTTCTGGCGACAAAACCCTACAACACTGCCCCCACGTGACACAATGTGCGTTTTGTGTCCGAATTTGTGCACACCTTGCCTGGGGGACCACCTTGGCCATGCCCACATGGTCCCAAAAGTTGGGGCCATCTCATGCATGCCTCCACATGCACCATGTATAAGCACGACCATTTGGGTCTAACGGAGGGCAGGTCTGAAAGTGGTTTTCCTTCGCGGTCCCACCAAATGATCCCAAACAT
>NC_057807.1:536588628-536607125 GCF_018294505.1 Triticum aestivum | reverse complement strand
GGTCTGAAAGTGGTTTTCCTTCGCGGTCCCACCAAATGATCCCAAACTTTATGCATACCTAAGGATGACCACGGCATGCATGCATGACAAGTATCATTCATTTCCGACACTTGATGCATTTTCTAGGGTTTTTCCGGCAACAAAACCCTACAACACTACCCCCACATGATGCAACGTGCGTTTTGTGTCCGAATTTGTGCACACCTTGCCTGGAGGACCACCTTGGCCATGCCCACATGGTCCCAAAAGTTGGGGCTATCTCATGCATGCCTTCACATGCACCATGTACAAGAAGGACCATTCGGATATGCCGGAGGGCAGGTCTGAAAGTGGTTTTTGTTGCCGGTCCCACCAATTAGTAAGTCATAAATAGAACAAATTGAATCATACATATTTGAAATGAATTTGAAAACTATGAGTAGAAGTGATATGGAATTATGACACATGAAAAAACAATTAGGAATAAGACGGAGAAAACATAAAATAACAGGAAAACCAAATTGAAAGGGAAAGAGGAACAATACATTTGATTTTTTTTTGCGGAAACGTATATTTGAATATATAATATTGCAGAAATTATAGAGATACTATAAATATTGTTGAACATATACAAGTATACAATAACTAATAGGTGTCACAACTATTTTTTATTGAGGGAAGAACCAATGATATTTATTTTGAGGGAAGAAACAATGTAGAGGTAGGTGGGCCGGCCCAGACCGCAAATAACTGTCGGATCCATATTGTGGGGCCCCACCAAGCTACGCTTTCCATGCACGTCGATCGCATGCACGTCGATCACGAGAGTAGTTGCCCTTGTGTTACACAATTCCGGGATCGTGCTAATCCATATGTTCCTAATCCCTACGATTGAGGAGCCCGTTCAGCCTCGATTCAACGGAGGAAAATATAGATCGCGAGATTGGCCATAGGGAAGTTACGGCGACCTAGGAGACGACCTCGTATATAATCTCCACCTCCTCGCACATGTCATCGTCTAGATCGTCTCCTGCCAGTGAGTCATCGACAACTCCGTCCTCCGCATGCCACACGCCACAAAACACCGAGAAGATCAAGGTTGTCCACACGTGTTGGCCGCCCTCGACGAACTACGTCGACAATGCATCGCGGACTTCTTTCATCTTCGTCGACCGATCAAGTAAGTTGTCCTCCTTACCTCGCGCCCTCATAGCAAGCTAGTTCCTCCATCTTGTTGCTTTCATGGACTTAGGTTTACCACATATTTTCAACTACCTAGTATCAACTCGACTAGATGTGTTCTGACAAGAAGGCGTACATGAAGTAAATCTTTCATATTATGGTAGAATAAGATGTTGTTTCTTGAGAAACATGATGCAATAGATTTTTTGTCACATGATCCACTTATATTTTTGTCACACGATCCAATTATATTATTGTACGCATAGAACATTAAAGAGTTATAAGCATTAGATTTGTATGAACCTCAAATAGGTACCATTGCAATAGAGTGTAGTTTTTACAGCTGATCAATTTGTCACCCTGTTAATAATTTATTTGATACTCAAAGAACTTGATCAGATGCAAGTAAATTCAATTGCCAATTGTAGTTCCTTTTATATTGCCTCATATCAACACACACTTGGGTGCATGTTGTTGTATACATGGTGCTAGTTTTATATTTGCATTAGTGTTATTTTTGCATTTTTGTTTGCTACTGCCAGACAGTTTTATATTTTTGCATGTCTATTGTTATTTTTGCATTAGTGTTGGCTAATGTCACGAAGTTTTATATTTTCTTTCTATAGGATGGACGAGCTGAATGGATAAATAGTGTGTGCCGTTGAAAAATGTTGCAAGCTTGTTGCCGCTCTATCGAGCGGTCAACGCGCTAGAGTGACTGATACAACATTGCGCGACATGCTGCAGATACCATCTATTAACATGCGTACCCTACTGATTAGGTATATGATTGAGAATTTTGATGCCAGCAAGTCCAGATTCATTATACAAGAGCAGGTTGGGGAGGTGACTCTCGGTGCGGTCGACGTCGAGTGCGTCTTTAACCTCGAGAACCAAGGACTCTCTGCTTCGGACATTTTGATTGAAGAAGGAGAGGACATGAAGGAGCGGGTGCCGCCACAATTTCTCAGTAAGACATCAGAAAACATAGTGATAGATAATCTCATTAAGGACATAATTAAGAGTAAAGCCACCAACGACGATTTCCTTCGGAAATTAGTCATTGTCCTGTTAGGAACAATTATTGCTCCCATATCGAGCAAGATTGTGCCAAAGCAGTACTACACTTTGGTACATGATGTGAAACGTATTTCAAAGATTAACTGGAATGCGTTCACCCTACGTGTTCTCCTCGATTGCCTTCGCATAGTCAAGAAAGGCAAACACCTCCACCAATGGCCGAAAGGAAATTTGGCTCTGTTGCAGGTACACATATGAGACCTGTTGCAGAATGTCAATTTTTATATCATTGCATTTTTATGTGATGTATTGTACTAACTCTAAATCCTTATATTTTTTTGTAGTACTTGTACTGGGAGAAGGTGCAACCTGTCGAAGGAGATTGCGCCTATAATCCCAACTTGTCCATACAACCTCTTATGAGGAACTGGACCGAAGGTGCAGCCACTAGGAGAGATCGGTTCGACTATGACAATGGGCGCGGCCGTGGTAACGTCAAGGTAAGTCATTGTGTTCTGTCTTTCTTAAATGTTTTGTAACTAAATAATATTTATTTTTAATTCATCACATGTACTTCAATATCGCATGCATATTGAAAATAATATCACCCAAGAGTATAGGGCGAAGGAGCCCAAAATCCCATATAATGCCCCTACCATGAAGCCAAAAGCCAAACTTGCAAATGGAAACGCAAAGAAGTCGACGACAGCCCCAATGTCGGAAGATTTGATGGAGCTTCTAATGAAGCGGTGCATGGACTTCATACACACCCAGATGAGGCAAATCCCTAATCAAGTTGCCAAGGTGTCACACCATAACATTATAGTTTACAGTTTGTTCCCTGTTTTAAACCATGCAAGCATTATTACCTTTTAATATTTGTATTGCAGAGGTTGTTGGAGAAGATGAACAAATCAGGTGTCATGTACAAGCCAGCTGCTGCCGTGCCATCCATGGACAATGATGTGGATCAATAAGTGGATTCGTTCGAGAACGGTTCATATGAAAAGAAGGAATTCGTGTACAAGGATGACATAGACTCACACGGAGAGCCTGTCATCGACATGATGCAGCCTGATGAAGTGGTTCCCAACCACAAAACCGTACCTGAGGTTCTATGTATATATATTTCTGTCTATAATTTTCTCCTTCAATTTTTTTACGGGCTGAAATGTTCACAAGATTTTGTTTGCCAAACAGAAAACCCCACCGAAGATGAATGGACACAAGGAAGCTTCACCTATTAAGCGTAATGATGAATGTGGCGCTACACCCGAAAACCCTTGGGTCGTTGGTAATTCTACACAAGCACCTTCATCGGACATAGGCATTTGTCCAATTCTGTCAGCAAGTTAATGGCTAAGGCGAATGGAAAAAAGGGTGCAACAGTCGATAAGGATGAGGAAGTTATGTCCGGTAAGCGGAAGCGGACCATTCCCAAGAAATTTGAATCCCCCTACGCACTTGACAAGCCCAGCAGGCGTACCAACCGTGCTCAGAAACCCTCCGGTACCTGTTCTGCTAGTAGAGGTATCGTAACTAACTTTCTTGGTTTGTTGTATACTACGAATGCATATGATCACCATTGTTGACATTCATATTATTTCATGCAGCTCTCTTTTCTGAAATTGATGAGCCGGAGGGTGTGGCAGATGAGTTGATGCTGGAAATAATTGATGCAGCTGTTTCATTTGTCGAGTTAGCTGCTAGCACCGACAAGAATAAGGGGAAGAAAATTTACTAAAGTGAAGGGCGTGGCATATCTCTGACTTCCGAAAGGATTCGACCGGTACTAACTCATAGATGGCTGTCGGACGATGTAATTAGTACTACTTGCATGTTCTGTTATTAAAATTCTCAATAATCTATGTCTCAACTTTCAATATGTAATGCCCTGATATTCCATGAAGGTTATTGATGCTTATATGGGACATTTGGAGCTGCGCGTTGGTCATGATCGTTACCTCTGTCCAGCGTGGAGGTCCAAATTCCTTGTAGATTGTGCTCTAGCACGAGACGATCCATTGCCGTCGAGCTGCAACATGGATAGTGCTCTGTCCAAAGCTGGAGCAGTTAATAGAGTCACGAAAGAGTATACTGTGCGTGATAAGGTGAGTTATGTTTGTAATTCTTCACTTCGGGACATTTCATCTAGTATTTCGTTTGATCCATAATGGTTTTTTGCACTGTAGACGTATATCGCGTTGAATATTGAAAATGCCCACTAGATGACCGTGGTCATGCACTTGATCAAGCAAGAATTCCAAGTTCTCGATTCACTCTATCCTCTGGAACTGACAGAAAAGACTGTGAAAGCACTGGTAATGTAACCAACATTTGTACCATTGGTCTTACATGTTGTTTACGATTCTTCTTTAACACTATCCTCATTATAGCGAATGGCTATAGCAAACAATATGCGCCAAGCAAATCTTATTACACCAGAGAAATATCCAGACATAAGTAAGTGGCCTATCAAGGAGTATGACATGCCCCAGCAAGAGGATGGTTGAGTTAGTAGGACATCATGCACATTCAAACAACAATACACATGTTCGTATTGCCCACCGCTACTGTTTGCATATATACCAGGAACTCTTGTGGCCTTTTTGTCACAAAATGTCTAGAGCATTGGGACGGGGACCGAAAGACTCGCGATTTTTCATAGGTATGCTGTTACTTACGTTTGTAGAGTAGCTACTATGGCCGTGTACAAAATTCGGTTCATGTAACCTGTATGTCATTTTTTGCAGGCTAGCGTTGACGCAAGGAGAAGATGTTTCATCGCCGAGTTGATTATGTCACCTTCGAACACGATGGAGTGTGTGAAGAACAAAATTCACGAAATCGCAAGGAAAAGGCGCGCCTGAAGAATTCATGCGACATGCAAGAGTCAAGTTTTAGTGATTTGGATTTAGTCCGGTCGAAGGTTTCGACGACATGATTATCTTAGGGTTTTTATCATTTTTATGTAATAAATAGGGCATCTCGAATATTGTGACACATACATGTGTATGTGTCTGTCAGACAATAGGCTTGTACCATACAATTCGGTCATACAATTCGCTCGGAGAAGACAATTTGGTCGTACCAATAAAGTTTTGGCTTCAACTATCAATTGTTCTTGCTTAATATTTTTCTTGTTCTTCAATTTTTTATAATTGTATTTATCACATTCTTAGTATTCGCATTCTATTTTTCTCTTCAACTGCTCTCCGAAGTTTCATCTTAAAATTTTCACATTCTTTACTTTGTAAAAAACTATATCAAACTTAGCCTTCTGCCTTAGCTATATGCATGTCATCATCTTGCATAATCTCCTGGTAATTCCCCCTCATCACATGATTAGGGAAATTAGTCATGTTAGCTATGTAAATATATCGACGGCTAGGGTTTCTTCAGTGCTACACTTTGGTGGGAAAAAGGTACGTTCTTTACCGTTGTTCTTTACATCCCAGCATTATCGCCCACAAATCATGACATGTGGCCCTTACAAGCTCCATTTATTTGGTCATCAGGATACTCTGGGTGTCCGTGTGTGCATAAATGCAGACAATTTGGACAGCGCATTAGTGGGATATGTGTTTGAGGTTAGTCTACTGAGCATGATCTTCAAACTAGTACTGCTACTGCGGTCAAGCTGCAAAAAAGTTCAGTGTTTAACGCTTGCAGTGACAAGTTCAATTATAAATTGACTTGAATTGCTCATGATTTATTTAGGATGATGTCACTTCTGAGTATGTTGAATGGGTTGATGGGGAGTAGGATAGCAAAGCAAAGTCAGTCATTAAGTATCTTGCCATGAAGAACAAGAAACTGGAGACTAAGATTACAGAATATGAAGCTGAAATTAAAAGGAATGAGAAAGAAAAGAGGGCAATGTTTAAGATGCACAAGGAAATATTGCTCTATAGGGATAGGATTTTAGGATTTGAAGGTCTTCTGTATCTTGGCCTGCTTGCCATTATGATTGTTGTCATAGTTACCAAGTAGATTTTTCATACAGTTATTGACATCATTGTAATTGACATGATGAAAGCCTGATGAATTATTTGCTATTCAGTTTATGGACAAAGTGTAATAGACATTGCAGCAGAAATAACATGGGGCCATCATGATTGGTAGACGATGCACTTTTGGCATGTTCTACATTTGGCAGACACTGCACTTTTGGCATGTTCTATATTTGGTAAGTGATGCACATGGGCACATCACATAGCAACACTACTGATTTATGCAGCAACCCACTTCATTGTCTTGTTGCAACATAGGACCAACATCTAGCAGCACCTACACCTTTGATTCAACACCGAAGCAAAACAACAGTACGTATTCAATATTCTAAAATTTAACTGAACTTGACACTTAGGGTAAGCAGTACATATTCAGTTCTTTAGCCACAAAGAACCCGACCAAACCGTACCAATTGCATAACTTATATAATTACATGGAGGAAATCACACCTAACCAACATCAAGCCCAAAATAATGCTAACTTATATGCTGAAACATATCACAGCATACCTAACTTAAGATAACCAGCAACTTCCTCCTCCTTCAGCAACTGTGCCCATCTTCACTTCTTCAGAAATCCCATCTTCACTTTTTCAAAAATTTGAGGCGGCGTGAGCGGCGCACCACACACGAAGAAGCCTTCTTCTTGACCGCCGTCCTGTTCGACAGCTGCGCTACCGGATCCTGAGCCACCTCATCCTGAGCCACCACATCTTCTTCCACCTTCACTATGTCAGGGAGGAGGGGAAGGAGCTCGACGTCGATGGGCATTGTCTTGCCACCCTTGACGGCGACCGCCGCCAACATCTGTACGGCGTCCTCCTCGCCCTCCTCATGGTCATCAGGGATGATCAGTACTTCATCCACGTCGTCCTCCACGACATCAGAGCCCAACGGCAGGACTGGCTTCAGCACGTGGCGGACCTGGTAGTCCGGGCTCACGAGCGCAGGCAGAGCGAGCTCGACGTCGACGCGCTCCGCCCTCGACGCGACGCCTGCTAGATCTGGCCGCAGCGTCATGGTGGTGGAGCGGTACATCCACCACCTTGCGCGCTGAACAGGGGAGTAGCTCATTGTGGCCTCTCGTATTGCCCAGACGAGGAGGAGAGCCAGTGGGACGCCACGGCCGTAGGGGAAGGCGCGCTTCTTATGGGCATCGGTGAGGACTCTAGCGAGGCCACGCGCGTGGTTGATCAACATCTCCGTGCTAGGGAACCAGCCGCACACCTCCGTCAACTGCGCACGCCTCCCCTCATCATCGCCGGTGAGCTCCATCATCGCTCTCTGCTAGCCGAGGCTTTTCTCCATGGAGGCGGCTGCAGCGGTCGCCGGCGAGGGTTTTCTCGATCTACTATAGGTGGGGATAAGAGGGGAGTTCGAACCGGCGCGCCTGGGAGGTGGGTGAATGTGTGGTGGGGAGTGGCAAGTTACTTATTTAATGGCAGTTAGGACGTGGGGAGGGGAAATGTACAATATTATTTCTACCTCCCTCCCCGGTCACTGGCTTCCAATCCATTATTATGGCATCTGATTGTTCTACTTAGTCAATAAGGTGAAGAATGTGAGAACTCATAAATCTCAAATAGGTGCCATAATATATGACATCAAAAGTAGGGCTCTTAATTTTAAATCTTGTATGTTTACTCATGTCAACCAATCATGTAATGTGGCAGCTCATGTTCTTGCTAGATCTACAGAACACGACCTTGGGTCCTGCTGGTTTAATGTTGTACCTGATGTAATCAGGACCATCATTTGTACTGAAACATTTGCTGAATGAATGTAATGCAGCTGCCCATTGTCAAAAAAAAAACACAGTGGCATTGCAATATATTATTCTCAAGCATGTATGACTAATTTATTTAGGTCAGATTTTGTTGCTTATTGAGAGATGTAAAAGGTTGACACTCGCACTTAAACCTGGTAATAGTTTCAAAACCAAACTGAAGTGGTCCCAAACCATACGACTCTACCTCTTCCATCCAAACCAATCCAATCCAAAATTCTGTCCACAGATTGAAACGGTTTGGGACCAAATCGTCCATGTACGGACCAAACCAGTCCAATCCAGTAGTTGACAGAATCCAAACTACACCAGATTATTTTAGACTCTCGGCTCATTTAAACCAAGCAAACACAATCCAATAGGGAAACCAAACTGAAACTAAGGTTTCAGTCCAAACTATTCCCAGGGTTACTCGCACTAAATAAAGTGTCGATCGAGTTGCTACAATATATAGGAACCAAACACTCAATGTTAAACGTCGAACTAAATTTGATGCCATAATGTGAAAATGATATACTGTCATGTTCAGTCGATTCATCCGTAAAAAATTGAAGCAAGTGTTCTACTCTTCTTCCTTCTCCACTTTTCTGCACATTATAAAAGACAAGATAAGTTAATGAATGATAATTTTTTTAATAATCCATAATACATACAAACACTTACTTCTGATTTAGTGGGCATTTTTTGCTACGTTTAGTGTGTCCTACCAATTTGCAAGCACCGCACCGGGTTTTCAACTCATCAGAAGAGAGTGGTCTACCATTTTTTGAGACAGGGCGGTTCTCATCTACCTTTGTTGCACCTTTGCTTGACACTTTCGTAGGATTTTTAACTGCAACCATGTTGCCTTCACCATCATCTACATATTCAACTTCACAATTATTGAAGTCATTTGTATTCTTGCTCAAATTTTCCTGTAGCATATCATACTCATGACTCTTAGCTATCATAGCCTTCAAACTATCCTGTAACTGATCCCACAAAGCTTGATGTTTGCATGCCGCATGCATAGCTTCTGACGCTAACACGCTGGCCTGGCTATATTTCATTCTTTCCCCTGCCCCAGTCCAACCAAATCCCAACAAATCACTTGTGCGCCTCACGGGCAGTCCCAACCTTGCTTGTTTCGTGAATCGAACAAGAACTAAACACTTTGGTATTTCATATATGTTCAAGTACTTCAGTACATGGAATATGTGCTTGCAAGGTAGACCCTTTCAAATCATTCTTCTGCAGCTGCACCGTATAGGTTCTGCAGAATTTATACTGCTGTATACTCCACCCAAAAACAGCTCTTCTAGTTATTCTTCCAGGCCACAATGTACTACTGTGATCCGTCTCCCAGCTTAATTTCTACAATCTCCATGCCGTCAATTTTTCTAAGATCTTGTTGCAACATATAGAAATTTGCTGGAGTGAAGATGTGATAAGCTGCTATCTCAAGTTCCCTCGAGCTAGTAACTGGCACCGGTAAACTCTGTGAGGCCGTGCAGTCATCTCGCCCCTCGTTTTCACGGATACGTACAACGGCGTTCTCATAATGCAAAATCATATCCACCAGGGTCATTTCACCGTCTAGGTGGAGTTGAAGGCATGAGTTCAGGCTTTCACTCCGCTGATTGCTTTTCATGCCAAGACAAAACCCCTCTGTCAGATAAGCTGCGGCCCACAGTCTCCTCTTCTTATACATCCGTCTCAACCATGTTACATTTTTTCCGACTGCCATTTTTTGGAAAATGTGTGCCATCTCTCCTCAAACGTGGCCGTGGACGTGCTGTAGTACAGAAGAGTTCGGAACTCCCTGAAGGACTTGTGACTGTGGTGAATCTTCATATTCTTTCTATATGCCACGTGCATATACAGTGCCACACGTCTGGCAAGACTTCGCAAATAGCCTTGATCATCGCAGCGTCGGCGTATGTGATTACACTCTTCGGCATCTTTTGACACATGCACCTCAAAAAAGTCTGCAACAGCCACACGTATGTTTGTTCGGTCTTGTCCAAAACTATGGCACAACCAAAAATAGTGGTCTTCCGGTGATTGTTAAGACCAACAAAAGGTATGAATGGCATACCATAGCGGTTCATCTTGTAAGTGTTGTCAAATACAAGCACGTCCCCGAAGTCCTCGTAGTCATGACGAGACTGGGAGCCACACCAGAACATCCTATTCAAGTTTCCTTCCTTATCTAGCTTGTACTCGAAAAAGAAGCTAGGATCCCTCTGTTTCCTACTGGCCATGATGCCTATGGCTGTGGCAGCATCACCTTTTGAAAGCATCTTCCTCTTCTCCCTGGTGCAAAGGTTGTATATTTCACGCCTGGTAAAACCAACACCGCATACCATACATGTTTGCTGATGAAGGAATCCATCATGTCATGAATTCTAATCCCTGTAGCTCCCATGGACATTATCTCATGCTTCTGGTACTCTTTGATTTTTCTGTGGGACCAAAGAAAAGGTACCTCGTCCGGTCCTGCCAACATATGGCTATGCTTGTCCTCAAAACTTTCAACATACCAAACCCCACGCTTTTGGTCAAGCTTGACGGTCAGGTGTGCTTCACAAAAGCAGCGTGTCTCGGGTCTGAGCCTACGGCTGTGTCCTTCCTCTGTTAGCAACTTGCTGTCACGTTTCCCTTGTCTGGAACAAACAAACCGCCTATAACGCATATGATGTGACTCGGTTTTGCTATACTTGACCTTATTCTTTCGAATGCTGAAACTAGTAACTCTAGCATAGCTGTTGTAGAAATCATACACAGCATCGTGAGACATAAACGTCATTTCCATTATCTGCCTCAACTTATCTCTCTTATCATCTGCACTGGCAGTATCTTGGACATTCTTTTCCCAGTCAACTTATGTCACCTACACAATCAAAACATATTCATGAAAACAGCTTTCTATGGTTTAACATTACTTCCATAAAACATTGATTACACAAATACCTCACTCATGATGACCGACGACTGCCCATCCCCAGAATCAGGTGCATGTAATGATTCATCGTTAAGGCCTGTCTCCGCGTCGGATTCACCGTAATAGTCATACGCATTATGACATTCGGAAGTGAACTGGAAAATACAACACAAATACATAATTACTTATCATATAATATTCCAGAATGAATTCAATTTGCATGCCAACAAAAATTTTCACTTACGTACCTGACTAATGTAATCTTCATTCGAGAGCTCCGAATTGTTTTCCTGACCATCATCATGCTCATCCATCTATAAAATTACAACACAAAAATATAATGTTGTCGGATGGCACCAAAAAATTACAACATGATAATGCCACTCACATTAAAATCTTCCCATTCGTTCCCATTCTCTGACTGATCTCCAAGATCTGAATTTTCATCATCTGACCAATCTTCTATCCAGTCTTTCATCAATTCTCCAAACTCCATGTCTACCATCATATTAGTTAACTCCTCGTCCGCCATTTCCTACAACAAATAATATGTATCATCACAAATGCAAACATTATCAATGCTGACATATACAACACCTAGTGCACGATGACAGATGTTAAATAAACTACCCCAACCGGATAGTGCCCCAACCGAGGGCGTTCAGATCGTGCACACTACCGACGCCAACGACCTCTGGCCACCCATGGATCCTCCCCCCTCTCCACACCGGTCATCGGCGTTAAGGTACGTCAACCCTAGTAAGCAAGATGCCCACGGATCCAGTACGTGATCACTTTGGATCACGAGAAGCAGCGCTACCCGTGATACCTAATTAACCGGCACATCAAATAACGGAGCCGTCGTGCACACAACCGACGGCAACAGAAGGCTAGGTTAACCCTAGAAAGAAGAAACCCACTTTAGCCCGCGTGATCACTGTGTATAGCACGATGAGCAGCACTACCAGAAAGATCTGCGATGGCCTGGACCGCCGGAAAGCTAGGTTACCCGCCCCGCTAGGTTAACCACTACGACGAAAACATCGGCAATTCGTTTGATGCTGCCGCGAGCGAGACAAACGTGGGGAAACGGGATGCGGTACCTGCAGCGCTGGGGATTCACAAGGTGCTGCGCGCGCTCTAGGACGAGATCGCCGGTGATGAGATCGCCGCCGCCGATAATCCTACAGAACCTCAATAGAATGATGGTGGAGCTGCGTGATTAATTGACCTGCGTGATTGATGGATCGGCCGTCGGCAGGTCGTACCTGGTCGTGGGGCCGTCGACAGGTCGTACTTTTTTTCTCGGGATGTCACCGTATACATACATATGGGGTATATAGGTTATACGGGGCTTGGATATGGGCTACGGGGCTTGGATATGGGCAGTGGCGGGCCCGAGAAAAAAGAGAAGGCAGGGGTCAAGAATACCCCTAGGAAATTGAGTTAGGGGGGTGCACCGGAGCAAGCCTCGTTTTTTATTG
The DNA here is from genome assembly GCF_018294505.1 of Triticum aestivum. Taxonomy (NCBI): domain Eukaryota; kingdom Viridiplantae; phylum Streptophyta; class Magnoliopsida; order Poales; family Poaceae; genus Triticum; species Triticum aestivum. Next base: position 536,594,738 of record NC_057807.1, on the reverse strand, counting down.
TCCCAGACATGGAATATGTCGAAGGAAGGAAAGGCACAATAATTGGCCAACTCATCTATCATGGATACTTATTCACCGGGAGAAGTTTCGCTTTGAATTCATGCATGTGTGACTAATTTGTGTCCAAGAAAACCCAGATGACATACCAGCCATGTGAATGGTCGTGTTTGTCTGGGAGAATGGAAGCACCACACTTCCACCTCCCAACCGCCCTGCCAACTTTATACAACGAATCACATAAATAGAGAAATTGGAGTTGGTACTCAAAACTCTATCAACAGTCTTACTCTTACGTAGATACTAGCGCGATAAAAAATTGTGGTAAGTCATATATATAATTTAAATCATTTCTCTTTAAGAAACAAAAAAGCCATGTACCATTTGCTTCGAGGTCTTTATCTTCCAATCTTTTTATTTATTTTTGGTTGGCATTGCTTACTATGTCAATTTAGTAGTAAGTATGATCTTTAACCAAGAATATAACCATCGACAGATCCCAATGAGTTGAGTAAGTGGTGATGTACTTTCCTCACTCTTAGAATGGAACTCTGTATTTTCTTGAAGAAAAGGCTTTATGATATTATGGCACAGTATCGGACAAAATTAGGGCGTGACATTCGACGTATTGAGTTCAGATAAGCACGCTGACTTGTCTGAACACTGAAGAGCACGCGTTCTTCTGCAGCTAGCTGCTAGTCTAAGATGCTGATAAATTAAGCATAAACACCATGACGCGCTTCCCAACAGCAAGTGCATGTCAGAACGAGAAACCATCGTGCCCAGAGAAGAAATCAACTGCGGTTGTTGGGCATGATAGAAGAAAAAAGCAGGTAAAAGGTTGGGAAGCAGAACATGTGACAGTCAAACTCAAAACTCAATGGACAGACTTGATTCTTACAGTTCTATACGGAAGACAGGTAGGTTATATCAATCTTCCATACAAGAAAATACATTCGGTAAAATGACACTTTATAACAAACACACATAGATTAGCTCAACAAAAAGATGCATACGTGTGTGTTAGTTACACTCCATTTGTAGTCATCGATCGTTCATGCTGATAAGTTTTTCTTGAAACTATTCATAGTGTATTAGTGTTTAATATGTTTAGAGGGGCACCCGGGAGCTATCACACCTTTTTCTAGTGTTTAATGTTTTCAGCTGTGACATGACGAGTAAGAGAATATTCAGTTTGCACATTAAGACGTTAGGAAATTCAGTCGGAGAATGGAAGCACCTTTTCCTTTGGTATGTACATTTATAGGTTTGACCAACGACTTTGAAATCCTGTGATCCAACTGCGCCGGAGCTGGACCATAATGTTAAGATCAGTATCTTAATGTTAAGATCTCACCCACCGCGGTCATTCGCTTTGTCTTGCTTTACGGATTTTCCTTCTATTGGGAGGCGATGTGGGTAATGATGACGAGAAAAAAACTAGCTATCTATAGTCAGCAGTGATGGTGGCATCCCAACTCCGACATGGATAGTTGAAATGTTAACTCCAACACATACTATGAAACCAACTGCTTGAAGAATTCTGCAACTTTGCATTATCAATCATCTGCTTCCGTGATAGAACAGTCGTTGATCGTTCGTCAAACCATATTTATATTTTACTTTGTAGCGAAGGTTCGATGCAAGTGCTTTTCTGGATTGAGCAGCACTGATATATAGCCTATAGCATAGGTATAGCTTAGTACCTAAGATTTTAGCCTAACCCATCGATGGATTCACTGGCTCTGGCTTGCCGCACCGCGGCCCTCGTCATTCTATTCCTTCCTTTGAGTGCTTCCGACGACCGGCTGGTCCCTGGCAAGCCACTGGCCCTCGGCAAGACCATCATCTCTGATGGCGGAGCGTTCGCCTTGGGCTTCTTCAACCCCTCCAACTCCACTCCAGCCAAACTGTACCTTGGCATATGGTACAACAATATCCCTGAGCTCACAGTTGTGTGGGTTGCCAACCGTGAAACCCCAGTCTCCAATAACACTTCCTCTGCACCGATGCTCTCCCTCACCAACACTTCCAATCTCATTATATCTGAAGGTAATAGTGGTGGCCGTGTCCTTTGGACAACAGCTAACATGACCACTATGATTGGCTCATCTACCCCAACAGCGGTGCTTATGAACACCGGCAACCTTGTCATCCGGTCGTCTAACGGTACCATGCTGTGGCAGAGTTTTGACAACCCCACGGACACACTCCTCCCCGGGATGAAGATCCGGATCAAATACAGGGTGCGCGGCACTGGCGATCGTCTGGTATCTTGGAAGGGCCCCAGTGACCCCTCGCCTGGTCGCTTCTCCTGTGGCGGCAACCCAGACACGCCCCTCCAAACATACATCTGGGACAAGGAGAGCTTGGTGTCCCGCGGTATCCCATGGACGGGGTACCAAGTGGAGAGCGTACGCCAACAACAGCTAGCAGGGGGCATGAACGTCAGTGATCTTATCATATACGTAGCCTACGTAGACAAGGACGGTGAGATATACGCCACATATAGCCTCTCTGATGGCGCCGCGGTCACAAGGTCTGTGCTGACCTACTCCGGCGAGTATCTCATGCAGAGCTGGAGCAGCAGCTCATCGGCATGGGTTGTTCTTTTGAAGTGGTCATCCGCTGGATGCAATGGCTATGCTTACTGTGGCCCCTATGGCTACTGCGACGTGACAACAGCGCCAGTCCCAACGTGTAATTGCCTACACGGCTTTGAGCCAGCAAACAAGTTGGAGTGGACCAGTGGCAGGTTCTTGGCTGGGTGCCTGCGGAAGGAGCAACTGCACAGGTGTGGCGGTAGCTTCTTGGCCTTGCCGGGGATGAAGTCACCAGACAAGTTCGAACTCATCGGAGGGGGAATTAGTACATCCGAGGAGTGCGCCGCGGAGTGCATCCGCAACTGCTCCTGTGTGGGGTACATGTACCGCAACATGAGTGGCAGCAGTTTAGGAGGTGACATGGCATGCATGGTATGGGCTGGGGAGTTGGTTGACACCGGAAAGGTTGGCGTAGGTGGCGAGACAATCTATCTCCGACTTGCAGCAGGTGGTAACATATTTCAAAATTTCCACACCTTCTACTACTAGTTTTGTCATTTTACTGTTGATTTGGTCTTTGCTAACATACTTCTAGTACTATCAGTCCTTTTCCTTTTCTTTATCGTATATTTATGTATGGTGCAGGTAAAAGGAGAAAGATCAATGCAATCAGGTTTGTGCTGTCAGTTTTAGGCGGTGCTGTTCTCATATTCATATGCTTCTCTTTTGCATGGTTAAAATGCCAAGGTATGTTTAGTTGCATCTCCTTGCAAAAAGTTGTATTTGACGACGACCTTATGAGAATGTCATTTGACTATATAAACATGGAATTTGACTTGTATTACCACAATATACCCTTGGTTTCAAGAATCATCTAAGCCCCTTGAATATGTAAAAATAATTTCAATTTGACTACATAAACTTTGAATTCTTCGTCTACTACCAAAATATACCCTCTGTTTCAAAAAACCTATAAGCTCCATTGAATATGTCAAACTAGAGCAAATAAACAATTTAGGTGCTTTTGTGTGCGTTTTAGCCATCATACCATCGATTGTAATGATAAGGGGCAATCTACTAGCAACTAAGATGTAGTCCACGTGCTAAAATCTCTACACATCAATCATTGTGGTTTCATGCTTAGTCGGGTTTGGAAACAAAAAAGCAAGGTCAAGTCACCATGCCTTGAACTCGAGGATAGTGTCTGCGTGCGTGTGTGCTTTATTAGAGGCGAGGTCAAGTGTGTTTTTCAAACATGCGGTCTGTGTTCTCTATGTCAAGTGATAGCCATATTGTCCGGAATGCGATTTTGACGTGGTGGCAACTTGCCTTGTGGGTTATCTCCTCTTCTATGCAAGTTCATAAAGGAATGTAAATGAACATCTGCAATTTAAGGGATCAAATATAACTTTTTCTTTCTAATGCCTATGGTATGCTTATTAGAGAGAAAATGACAATAACCGTGTGGGAGCAGGAAAGAATAAAAAATGGAGAAAGTACAAGATTATAAGATTGGTTTGCATGAGTACAACTCATGAAATCGGGGAAGAAAATCCTCCTCATGATCAAGAATTTCCATCTGTAAGATTAGAAGAAATTGCCCTCGCAACACACAATTTCTCTGAAGCATGCATGATTGGACAAGGAGGATTTGGAAAAGTTTACAAGGTAGTTTTTCAACGCACAATTCCTGTTATTACTTCTAAATTAGAACAAGTGCTTTGCTCATACGTAAATCAAAAACATATCTTTCTCTAGGGACTGTTAGGTGGTCAGGAAGTCGCAGTCAAGAGGCTAAGTAGAGATTCTCAACAAGGAACAAAAGAATTCAGGAATGAAGTAGTTCTAATTGCAAAACTGCAACACAGAAGTTTGGTCCGACTTCTTGGATGTTGTGATGAGGGAAATGAAAAGCTCTTGATATATGAGTATCTACCTAACAAGAGCTTAGAATCTAGCCTTTTTGGTAGACATTCTAATAATAAGCCATGATTTCGTAAAATAGCCCAACAATATTTTTTTGCTTACATCTGTTTATTTTTTAGATGACTCAAGAAAATTGTCGCTGGATTGGGCGACACGGTTTAATATCATCAAAGGGGTGGCCAGGGGGCTTCTATATCTTCACAAAGACTCAAGGATAACCATAATTCATAGGGACCTCAAAGTTGGAAATATTTTGTTGGATGTAGATATGAAACCCAAGATAGCAGATTTCGGTATGGCGAGAATTTTTGGTGATAACCAGCAAAATGCAAATACCCAGCGTGTAGTTGGCACATAGTGAGTATCCATTGAAAAAACCCTCATATTAATGGTTTTATAATTTCAACTCCCATTAAATAATTCAGACAATTTAAATGCAGTGGTTACATGGCTCCTGAGTATGCAATGGAAGGCTTCTTCTCTACCAAGTCTGATGTCTATAGCTTCGGCGTGTTACTGTTGGAGGTTGTAACTGGTATAAGGAGAAACTCCATTAGTCAAATGATGGGATACCCCAGCCTCACAGTCTATGTGAGTGCACAAAAAACTTCTCTCAAGTTTCTTTTCTAAAGTTGGATCAAAATTTTCAACCATTTTTTTGTTTGAGTGACTAAATAATATTGATATGAATTTTTTGGTTATTTTAGTCATGGAATATGTGGAAGGAAGAGAATACCGACGAACTGCCAGACTCATCCATCATAGATACTTCACCAGACGAAGTTTTGCTTTGCGTCCATGTAGCACTCCTATGCGTCCAAGAGAACCCAGATGATAGGCCATGCATGTCATCTGTTGTGTTCGTCCTAGAGAATGGAAGTACCACACTTACAACCCCCAACCGCCCTGCCTACTTTGTGCGAAGAAGTGCTGAACTGGATCAAATAAGAAATATTCAGACTTCTGTCAACAGTTTCACTCTTACCGAGATAGAGGGGCGATGAAATAATAATTCTGTAGTTTTTTATGTACTTAACACTGTTGTAAATTGGCTGGCTCACAAAATAGTGATGTCAGTTTTTAAAGAAGACAAAATAGTGATGTATCATGTGTTGTTCAGATGCCAATATCTCTGAATGTGTTTTCTATTCCGTTTCTGCCTCAATATAGCAGTCTCAGTTAAAAAAATAAATATGATGACACTTGAACGAAAATTAGGACTATAGGAGAACAAACAACTCCACGAAAGCGACCTGGATACAAGTGATCAGGTGTAGTGGCGTTCTGCTCTGCCGTCCTTGTACAAGTTCTGTGTTTACTTGAAAAAAAATGGCAGGATGGTCGGACAAAATTAGGGTGCATCATGCTGTGCAAGTACTAGATATTTAGAGGTCAAAATCCACACTTCGGTACTAAATTTGGATGGTAGATTTGATAATAATCGACTTTTGGAAATATTTTTGTAACTAGGAAACTCATCGCCCATTCGCCCCAATTGTTTGTAACTAGAAAATTATGTTATGCGAAGTGACAACTGCTTCATGTATGTACGGTTGAAGAATCAATCTGGAGTAGGAGCCAAATACTGTAGTTGCTGCAGTCTCATATATGCAACACTTATTTACTTGACCAGTATATAATATA